>NC_052613.1:6879122-7179122 GCF_016545825.1 Eucalyptus grandis
AACATCTTTTCATCATCATTTCCATCAGGTTGACTAAATCCTCCAACACGTGGATCACTTGGGATATTTGCAAAAGCTCTTTCTGCCGAGCTTGCAGGAGCAATTCCCAAACGTTCCATCATTCGTAAAATATGGGTTTCATTTTGGTACCCATTTTCTTTCAAAAATTCATCAATAAAGTTCAATGGAGAACCTCCATCCTTCAAGGTAGAGTAGAGTTTGAAGGTAAAAGCAAGCTTTAGAGTTCTTATAGGTTCAGCATCCTCAATAATTTCTTCCTACGCTTGTTGTTGCTGAACACTTTGTGGTCTAGCCTGAGGAGAATGGTGCGGTTGAGAATGTTGTGGACTCTGTTGTTGCCTTGGAGATTCTTCTTTCTCGGTCAAGTCAAAATGCATAGGACCCTCATGCATATGATGTGGTCCCCTGCTTGTGATTCTTGAGGACTTTCTTTGAGAAGACATTATCACAGTCTTTGAGAGAGTTCCCGAACTCGATTCGCGAGAAAGATGAAAACTTTAAGGATTAAACTAGAGAGAAAAAGTAAGATAGTGAAGTTCTTTGCCTCTAGGGTTCATGAAGAAGACAATTAGTATATAAGGCAATCGAAACAGGGTATACGGATCGTTGTAAAAGGAAAAATAGAAAATGCCTTTTCAAAAAAATAACTGCCTTTTTGAAAATAGATAACTGTCATTTCAAAAAGATAACTTCTTTTCGAAAAGGAAATATTGCTATAATTACAAAAACTTGGGAAGATAACATCAATCAATTGCAGATTAATAGACAATCGTACCTTTTCGAATTTTTATCCGAAAAATAAGTTTCT
Organism: Eucalyptus grandis; assembly: GCF_016545825.1. Lineage (NCBI taxonomy): Eukaryota > Viridiplantae > Streptophyta > Magnoliopsida > Myrtales > Myrtaceae > Eucalyptus > Eucalyptus grandis. The sequence continues at coordinate 6,879,952 of NC_052613.1, forward strand.
AAACTGAAATAACTTACTAATCGTGATTCTTGATCTTCGAGTCTCGAGCATCTTTAGACTTTTATCCCCGAGTCCGAACTTCTTCGGACTTTAAGATATTAAGTCTGGATTGAATAGACTCAAATTGACTTTTCTCCAGAGGTTTTGTAAATATATCCACCAGCTGATTCTTTGAGTCAATGAATTGAATCAATACTTTTCCATTTTAAACATGATCTCTAATAAAATGATGTTGAATCTCTATATGCTTTGCTCTTGAATGAAGAATTAGATTCTTAGTGAGATTAATCGCGCTGGTGTTGTCACATTTGATCTCAGTGCATGAATCTTCGATTCCAAAATCTCTTAGCTGTTGTTTTATCCATAAGATTTGAGAACAATAATTCCAAGAGCCACATACTCTGCTTCTGCTGTTGAAATAACTACAGTACTTTGCTTCCTTAAAAACCAAGATACTGTCCTATTACCAAGCAATTGACAAGTGCCCGAGGTGCTCTTTCTATCAACTCTGCATCCTGCTAGATCTGCGTCTGAGTATACAGGGAGAGTAAGTCTCCTTCTTTAGGATACCATAGACCCAAATTAGAGGTCGTTGCAATGTATTTGATGATGCGTTTCACAGCACTTAGATGAGATTCTTTGGGATTTGATTGAAATCTGCTGCAAATGCAAACACTAAACAAAATGTCAGGTCTAGAAGTAGTAAGATAAAGAAGTGAACCAATGATACTCTGTACAGCTTCGGTCAACTTTTTTCCTCCTTCATCTTTGTCCAGCTTCGAAGAACTTGAAATTGGTATATCAGTCTTTTTGTAATTCTCCAAACTAAACTTTTTAACAAGTTCTTTAGCATATTTTTCTTGGTAAATGAAAGTCCATTCCTTCAATTGTTTTACTTGTAGTTCGCGAAAGAAGGATAGTTCACCCATCATGCTCATCTCGAATTCATCCCGCATAGACTTAGAGAATTTCTTGCACAGATTTTCGATAGGTGATCCAAAAATAATATCATCAACATAGATTTGAACAAGCAAAAAAAAATTTACTCTCTTTTAATAAACAAAGTAGTGTCCACTTTACCTTTAACAAAGTCATTTTGGATTAAAACTTACTTAACCCTGTCGTACCAAGCTCAAGGTGCTTACTTTAGACCATATAGCGCCTTTTTCAGTCTGAATACAGAGTCTGGTTTTCTTGGGTCTTCAAAATCAGGAGGTTGTTCCATATAGACTTTCTCTTGAATAAATCCATTCAGGAATGCACTTTTGACGTCCATTTGGAATAACTTGAAATTCTTATAACAAGTAAAAGCAAGTAATAATCTAATTGTTTTTAACCTTGCTACTGGTGCGTAAATCTCATCATAGTCTATCCCTTCTTCTTGCGTATATCCTTTGGCCACGAGTCTTGCTTTATTCCTTATAACTTTTCCTTTTTCGTCCATCTTGTTTCTGAAAACCCATTTAGCTCTAATAACAGATTTACCTTTTGGTTTATGAGTCAATTCCCAGATATCGTTAATACTGAATTGCATGAGTTCTTCTTACATAACTTCAATATAGCTTTCATCAGTTAAAGCTTCGTCTATGCTTTTGGGTTCTATTTCAGAAATAAGAGCCACAACGCTAGACTCTTCATGCCTTTTGGATCTTGTACGAATCATTTCATCAATATCACCAATAATAAGTTCTTTGGGATGTCTGGACTTGTGCTTTAAGTTGCTGATTGGTCTGACAGACCGCTGATCTTTTTCTTCATTTGATTCCTCAACGTTCATTCACTGTTGACCTTCTGAAGTCTGAGCTGCTTCAAGGGATTTAGACTTTGCAGAGTCTGGAGCAAATTCAGATTCTTCAAGTTGAGTCTGGATCAATTGATTTTGTATAAGGTCTTGAAATTTGACATTCATCGATTCTTCCATAGATTGAGTCTTCTTGTTGTATACTTTGTAAGCTTTGCTAGTGGTTGAATATCCAAGGAAAATGCCTTCGTCTGATTTTTCTTCAAACTTACCAATTCAATCATTTGCATTTTTCAATAGAAAACATTTGCAACCAAACACATGAAAATAGGAAACAATTGGCTTCTTTCCTTTGAACAATTCATAGGGAGTTTTCTCCAGAATAGGCATTAAGAAGACTCTATTAATAATATAACATGCTGTAGAAACTACTTCAGCCCAAAAACGAGAAGAAATGTTACTTTCAATTAAAAATGTTCTAGCCATTTCTTGCAATGATCTATTCTTCCTTTCCACAACTCCATTTTGTTCAGGAGTGTATGGAGAGGAGAACTTATGCTGAAAACTAGATTCATTATAGAATTTAGTAAAGTCTTGATTTTCAAACTCACCTCCATAGTCTGTCCGTATGCTTGAAATAACATATCATTTTTCATTTTGTACTTTCTTAGCAAACTTTACAAAATAAGAAAATGTTTCAGACTTACTTGCTAGAAAGTATACCCAAGTAAATCGTGAATAATCATCCACTATTACTAGGCAGTACTTCTTTCCACTAATGCTCTGAGTCCTAATTGGTCCAAAGAAATCCATATGTAGGAGCTGCAGCACATGATTAGTGAAAACTTGATTTATTGGTTTGAAAGAACTTCTAACCTGTTTTCCCAACACGCATGGTATGCATAATTCAGATTTCTAGTATGTTAGGTTGGGTAAGGCACGAACAAGCTTCTTTGCAGAGATCTTGGCTATTTGCTTCATGTTGATATGGCCAAGTTTTCTATGCCAGAGATTTTCTTCATCTTGAATTGAAATTAAACAATGATATCTTTCTGGATTGATATCCAAAAGATAGATGTTTCCATGTCTTCGCCCAATGAAGGATTATGAAAGATCTTTACTAGTGCCTGGATATATTCCTTATTGAAAATTGATCTTGAACCCAGTGTCACACAATTGGCTTATGTTGAGCAACTTATAGTTGAGTCCTTCCATTAAGGAAACGTTGTTGATTGTGAGACTTCCTATATTTACAGTTCCACATCCAACAATTCTTCTTTTACTATTTCAGCTAAAAGAAACTTTTTCACCATTAACTTGCATAAGCTTTATGAAACAACTTGAGTCTCCTGTCATATGTCTTGAGCATCCACTATCCAAGTAACATTTGACCTTTTTCTTGATAATGACCTATATTTAAAAAAGAAACTCAAGTTTTCTTTGGTACCCATACTTTCTTGGGTCCAATGGTGTTAGTGCAATATACAGTCTTTGCCCAATCCTTCTTAATAGGTCTCCAAACCAAAGAACATTCTTTCTCAAAGTGTTTTGAGCTGTTGCATTTAGAATATTTAAGAGCACTACGGCCAACAGGTTTTACAAATACTTTTTGAAAATGATTTCTATAAAAGTCTTTTGTAGGTCTTTATTTGATTATTTTCTTTACTTTTGGAAAATCAATTAGAGGAATGGTTTCAGAAGTCATTCCCAAGCCTGATTTGTTAAAGTAAGGTCTTTGTGCTAAAAGAATCTTTTTCAATTTCTCAGATCATATAGAAAACCTTTTTGAAATACTTGAGATATCATTTTTCAAAAGTGCGTTTTCTTTTGAAAGAGAGTCTGCATTTTCTTTCAAAGTAATAAAGCTTTTATCTAAATTTTTGACCTTTTCTTTCCAAACAATCTCTTGTTGCTTTAATGCAGAATTTTCCCTTTCTAGCTCGAAAATCCTCTTGAGAGAGGTTTTGAGACTAAGACACAGTTCATCAATATATTTAGAGACTTTAGTAGGAATTTTTAAATTACTTACCTCAATTTCACTGTCCAAGTCTCGAGTCTCAGTATCTGTTTCGTAGTCTGAATCTGATTCTGATTGCACCATTTTACAAATATTAGCATAATCATCATCATTCTCTTCGCATTCGGTATCACTCCAAGTTTCTGCTTTGAGTGCCTTTCTATATTTCTCAGCTTTTCCTTTCTTTTTTTTCAACAGGGGACAGTTGGGTCTGATGTGTCCCTTTTTTTTCTTGCATTCAAAACAAATCACATCTTTATTGGATTCATCGTCCTTAGCTGATTTATTTTGAAACTTTTGAGAACTTTGTTTCTTCCAATTGAATCTTCTTCCATTTTTGTTCAGTTTTCTGAACCTTCTTATCATGAGAGCAAGCTCTTCATCGTCCATATCGTCTTCAGAATCTGTAACATCAAAATCATCATTAGATTTTTAAGCAATGGATTTTTTACCTTTGGGATCTTCATCTTCATTTATTTGCTCCACTTCATAAGACTAAAGAGTGCCAACCAATTCGTCAACAGAGAGTGGCATGATCCTTTGTGTTTCTCTTATTGAGGTCTTTACGTGATTCCAATCTTTGGAAAGTCCACGCAGCAGTTTGTTAACCTTCATGGGTCCTGAGATTGGTTGACCTTGATATTCAAGACCATTCACGATTTCTGTAAAACGACTAAACATGTCGGTAATAGATTCTCCTGGCTTCATCTTGAAGGCTTCATATTGATCGAGCAGAATATTGATTCTGGTTTTTTTCACTTGATCGGTTCCTTCATAGGTGATATGTAGCCTATCCCAGACTTCTTTAGCTGTTTCACAAGAAAATATTATGTTATATTCAACAAGAGATAATACATAATATAAGGAATAAATTGCTTTTACATCAAGAGCTTGTCTCTTGGTTATCTCTTCTTGAGTCATTTTACTAGCTTCAATAACTTATTTTCCCCTTTCTGAGACTGTTGTAGCTTTAGGAATGATTCCTTTGTCTACCACATCCCATTCTAGAGGATCTTTTGATCTTAGGAATGCCTTCATCTTGTTTTTCCATATACTGTATTCATTTACATCAAAATAAGGCGGTCTGGTGTTGCTTTAACCTTCAACCAAACTTGGAGCCAACATACTAACCATGGATCTTTAACTCAAGTAAAAACACTTCAATTAAATGAGTACACAGGCTCTGATACTAATTGAAAGAGTTAGTACGAGCACCTAGAGGGGGTGAATAGGTGCGAAAGCAAATTTTGCAAAATATAGTATAAAACTTTTCCTTTTAACCTAAGTCTGGTTGACAATAGACTTTGCAGAAAAAATCAGACTCTAACAATTAAATAGAGTTACAAACAAAGTAAAAGAGTTCAGGGAAGAGAATAAGAACATAAGGTTTATAGTGGTTCAGCTTAATCCAAGCCTACGTCTACTCTCCCGCACTAACAGCCCATCGGCTGGATTTCACTATAAATCAAAAGAGTCGTTACAGTCTCACGTCCTTGATTCCACAGTGTAGAGACTCTGCTACACTTTCTCAAGGCCTCACAAATATCTAAACTCTCTTTCGAGTACAAATTTATGCTCAACAATTGAATCAGCAAAGAACAAGGAACTTCAGACTTTGGAATTTATCTATCACACACACACTCAAATAACTAGAGCGTCTTCTTTATATACTCTTCCATGCCTTCAAAACCGTTGGCACCTTCCAAAGGAGTTCTTCCAATCTACCCGTTGGACAAAATCAATTAGGGAAATCTCGAGTTACTTAAGGAATGTGAAGATAGCCCATCAATCATGCTCGCCTATACAATCAGGATCTAAGTTTCCATAAGTAGAACATTCCAAGTTTACTTCGTCAATCAACAGATCTGAATTACTCGAATTATTTGCAATACGAATAATAGATCTTTAGATGTTATCTCCAGCCGTGAGATAATCTTTAACCAAATGGATCAAATCCTTAAAGATAACCTTGCATCAAAATAAGATTTCTTCATTGGTCTAGAACTGTCAATGATGGCAGACTCTAAATCTTGAGTCCGGCGGTCTAGCGGTCTTCAGACCTTGACGAAAGAGTCTGCAAGTCTTCAGACTAGACTGATGGAAACGTTTTCTCAGCTTCAAAACAAATATGAAAGTTTTCTCCAATAAATACCACCTCGAAATCGAAAGTAAATTACACCCGTGAATTTGTCTTAACAAAATCTTCAAGAAGACACCTTACTCACTCAAATCCGACGCATGAACATAATACTTCAAGATTGTTGGAGGTTATAGGTTTAAGAGAGAAGAAGCGGTTACTTGAAGTATTACATCAAGAGACGTCAAGTTTGGAATGCTAGATAGTGTTACCTCCTACGTAAGGGAATCCTAAAGTTTTTATATTTAAGTTATTAGGCATCGGTCCATATGGACCCAAATAACCGTACTTTCACCTATTGGACTTGTATGTGAATATATTATTTTGGACTATATTAACAATATATCCAACAAGGTCATGTCTCACAATCTGTATTGAAACTATCAAGTAACAACTTGTGTGGTCGAATGCTACCAAGAACTATTAACTTGACAAGGTTGAAATATTTGTATTTGGCTGACATCAATTTAGTGGGGGATATATCAACTAGCATATTATATAGCTTATAAATGATTTTCTTGTCCAAACCAAGGCTCTGACATCAATTTAGTGGAGGATATATCAACTGGCATATTAGATAGCTTATAAATGATTTTCTTGTCCAGACCAAGGCTCAACTCGGTTTATCATCTCTCTACGATGATAGTCTTGCAAGTGCTTTTTTGGATGAGCTAGAAGAAGTAACCTTCATGTCATTGAGTAGATTGTAATCTTATAAGGGAAACTTTTTGGAATATATGTTTGGAAAGGATCTCTCGCACTATAATTTGATGGGCTCTATCCTCAGTTATTTGAATGATATATATGTTTTAAATCTATCGCATAACCATCTGACGAGACCGATTCTAGAAACACTTTACAATTTAAGGAATATAGAGGTTGGACCTTTCTTACAACGAGTTAACCGGTCCGATTCCTTTGCAACCAACACAGCTATACACTTCCACTCTTTAGCTTTGCTCACAACAACTTGTTAGACAAGACATTTGACACAAAGAACCAATTCGACTTTCGATGAAGCAATTTACAAAGGTAAACTGCAAACAAAGGCAGAGATGATGAGTCCTGGAAAGATGCCTTCCTGTGGAGTTTTGTAGGATTGTACGTGGTGGCATTTGTTGGGGTTGTCGTTTTTCTCTACTTATGTTCCTATCCCATTAATCAATACTGATTGATGGAATGGAAATTCTTCTATTTCTTTGATGAGAAATGTGAAACAAAAAAAAAAAGAAAAAAGAAATCCAATACCTGTTGGGAATGAAATTCGACTATTTTATTTGTATCTCTTTTCACATCCAAATGGAGAGATGAATTAATGTATTTTTTGTTGGATTTGATTCCGTCGAGACTAACGGGGCTCGAACCCGCAGCTTCCGCCTTGATAGGGCGGTGCTCTAACCAATTGAACTACAATCCCCAAGAAATAAAGTGTAGAGTATACATACTCTTATGATTGCATTTAAACCATTTCTTTTTTTATTCGAATTGCCACAGTGCAAGGGTAACAGAGGCTTAAGTGCTATATTGATATCTCCATGGATGGGCACTTTAGTGAGATAAACTCCTACTATCTCAACTTAGCATTTGGTTTTCTTTGCAAAAATATCCCATTGTTTCCATACCAGACGGTGCTTGTAAGCATTCAAACATCTCAAGTCTCTGCTACGCATGTTGAACTATTAGATCGTGAGATTTTCTATATTTTCCTATAAATTTGGATAGATCCCAATGGTCATAGATACAACAACCATGGTTGTGACTTGTTATCACAGATTGGCAAGTGCTTCTCTGATTTTCCTTGAATATTTCCAAGGATTCTTTACACTCAATTACAACTGATCGTCGTAAAACAATTTTACAACATGTTACGACATTTTTGCTCTCAATTTCAATGACACATCGCAAAGTGACACCCGGGTACCATTGAAGTAGCTAATTTTCTGAAGCCAGATCGGCCCATCGACTGACTTTGGCCAATACGAATCTGATTCTTCTTTGAGAGTGAGCAGCATACCTGTCAGGATGAAGCGACCTTATTTCTTCTTCTGTCATCTAATTCAAGTTCACAAAAGAATTTTCACCCTTAAGACTATATTGCGTTAGATGTGTCTGTAGGCTGCAAAAGAGAGTGTCTTATTTTCGTAAGTCCGATGAAACATTGTTGCCACGAGACTCGATCAAGTTCCTGCACTAGTGCAGAATTTATCTGCTGAGGGGAGAGAGTAGGCCAAAAATGGTATTAATGAATGGGAGAGCATTGATTCATGGCTATATAGCTCGCTTGAGCTAATACATGCAGATTCAATTTTGACAACTAGTGAGATACTCTACACTACAAAAGCCATTTACACACTGGAATGAAATGTTCCATAGTTCTCTAACTGGACATTAGAGACATCTTCCCTAAAAAGATCACACTAGTTTCCAGATTTTTGCCGGCAAAAGATCGTTTCAAGTGCCATAACTTGGCACAAAATGACACTTAAGTGCCATAACTTACGAAAGTGACACTTAAGTGCCAAAATCAGAGAGAAATTGATCACTTAAGTGTCACTACGGCCAAAATCCGGCCAAAACGCTAACATGTTAATTTTCTTGTGAAGCGAGTGCAAAACTGCGTTGTTTTACACGCTGACGTAGCTAGACAATACAAAAACGACATTGTTTTGGTGCTGACGTGGTAAAAATATATAAAAATTAATCTAATTAAATTTAAAATTAAATTTATTTAAAACATTTAAAAATAAAAATTTTAATATCAAAAAATTTTGAAAAAATAAAAAAATTATAAATTTTAAAAATTTTAAAAATAAAAATAAATAAAGAAATTTAAAAAAAAAGGGGGAGGCAACTGAGGGCTCAGCCCTCAAAATTTTAAATTTTTTTAAATTTTTTTTTATTTATCAAAAAAAAAATTTATATTAAAAATTTATATTTTTAAATGTTTTAAATAAATTTATTTTTAAATTTAATTTAATTAATTTTTTAAAATAAAATTTTAAATATTTTAAATATTTTTATTTTGATTTTTAAATGTTTAAATAAATTTAGTTTTAAATTGAATTTAACTAATTTTTTATCACGTCAACATTAAAACGACGTCATTTCGCACCGCTTCGCCGGAAAATGACACGTCGCGTTTTGGTGATTTATTTAAGCGATTCATTTCTCTTCGATTTTGGCACTTAAGTGTCACTTTCATAAATTATGACACTTAAGTGTCCTTTTGTACTAAGTTGTGACACTCCATGGGTCCATGTGTCGATTTTTGCCTACTGGGCATGGACTGATGCAAGAGTGCACGCATGATTTCGAGTCACCTCCTCGACTTGTTTCAAATTTTATCGATCTAAGCCCTGACGCAACCCGGTTCCTTCCATGTTCCATCGCAAGTTACCGCGTAATTTTCGAAACCCGCTCTTTCCCATGGTCAGTGCTCTTTCTCTCTCTCTCTGAAGTCGCTTCAAGCGATCGTCAGCTCGATCAGGTTCAGTTTGGTACCATGCAGAGAACGAACAACCGATACCTACCGAACCCCGCACATCTCAAACGCGGGTTTTCGCATCTTTCAAAAGATCATTTTCCCAGAGGACGACGATGCACCCGATCACACGATCTCTCGTGCAGGCAGATGCACGTAAGCGCCATTTGATTTCGAGCCCAAGCGTCGCGATTCCGATGCAACGACAACGGCGCATGCCTAATCCACCACCCCCCTCCAAAGTTTCACCACACGCAGCTATCTTTACTACTTGCATGTTATCGAAGAGGAGAGAGGAGAGTGGCGTGCCTAATTCCCCAAGACGCGCCACGTGGGATCACGCGATTTGTCGCCCCGCGAACTTTCCAGGTTCCGACAGCGACTCCTCGTTCGCTCTCCCCATTTTTATTTATATCTATCTCCAATTGGCCCTTTTTCCGATGTCGTGCGGCCATTTCTTTCTTTTCTTCTTTCTTTAATTTATATTGACAAGGACCCAAACCTATAATGATAATGACATGGTTTTTGAATTTTGTCTTAATATATAATGCAGTCTATAAATTTTAATTTTAATTTTTATGATCTTTAAAGTTTTAATTCATTCAACATAAACCCTAAATTTTTATTATGTGCTCAATTTAGTTATTGAATTATATGAAAGTATGTAATATTGGCATTCAATTAATTCAAGTTTGGAACAATATCGAATGCTCGCATATAGTATATGGATTAAATTAAACATGTACCAAAATGGCTACTAGACAACAATGTAAATCTGAAATGGTTGGAACTCACAGGCAATGAATTGTCAGATGCTTTTCATTTGCCTTCTAATTTGAGTCTTGCGAACACGTGGTTGTTTGATGTGTCTGCTAATATTATTGAAGGAGCGCTTCCATCTTCGATTGGTTCTATCCTCCCAAATTTGCAATATTTGAATTTTTCAAACAACTTACTAAGAGGTGAAATCCCTCCCTCAATGGGCAACATGCAACTTCTAGAATCATTGGACTTGTCAAATAATGGCTTCAATGGAGAGATACCAAAGACGCTGGCTAAAGATTGTACATCACTTAATACTTTGAAATTGTCACACAACAATTTGGAAGGCCAAATACTACCGAGGTATTCTAACTTGAGAAACTTGATATCTTTGTATCTGGATAACAATTGTTTTAGAGGGGACATATAGCCTAGTATATTAAATAGTTCCATCTTGATGGTTTTGGATGTAAGTCATAATTTCCTATCTAGAACACTTCCTAATTGGATTGGAGATATTCAATATTTGCAAGGGCTTATGTTGGTGAGTAACTTACTAGGAGGTCCTTTACCAAATAGCTTCTGCAACTTGAAATATCTCATTTTAAAATCTTCATCTTTTTCTTCTTGAGATGTTCTGAGTTAGGTCAACGGCGAATTGCTAGTGTTGATGGGGAGCGGAAGCATGGGGTGCTTGGAAGAAGAGAGGAGTGCATTGCTCGACGTTAAGGCCGTGGTCAACTGCCCGAGCAGGTCTTCTCTACCATCGTGGCGTGGCGTGGCGTGGAGGCGGCGGTGGCGGTAGCGACTATCGTGGTCTTTTTTCGATGTATTAGAACAAAAATAGAATTACCTTAGTAAGCAATGACGTATGAAAGCGTCGGCGCATTTGCAATTTGCAGCCCAGCAAAGTTGACTGGAGGGCCACTTGTTTGAAAGTGGACCGAAATGTCTGTTTCTTTTATTTTTGTACTCTATCCTAAAATTAGAAAATAAGAAAAAGAACTGTATAATTTCATGCCAGTAAATTGAATTATCCAACTCAATAATGCGAATGATGATTATGTATCAAATTGGCCATCAATAGGTTTGTTTCTTTAATTGTTAGAGGATTAAATTGCACCATGTTTTATTTTATTAGGAGAGTAATGATATAACTTTTGGGTTCTACCCCTATATTTATCCCCCCCAAAAAAAAGAGAGAAAAAAATATCACGTTTCGTCAAAGGATTATATATAATTTTCCATATTGATTCTCTCATTTTCATTGTTTTCTCTAGGTTCCAAATAATATTATAATTTATTTTCTCCGTTTTCTGTTTTCTTCTTCTCCTATAATTATTTGAATTTCTTACGTTGGTTTCAATTTACCTCTACCAAACATCTTTATTTATTTAGACACATGGACTCATGGCCAATAGGAGAAAACAAATGAATCCAAAATGCTAGTCCACCATTATGCATCCAGACATGCAAGAAAACCGAATTACCCCTTAGTGATTGAAGGTCAAGAAAGTACACTGAGACAGGGAAATTCACATTTAGTGCAAAATAATTTTTTTAATAAAAAAAAAAAAGGCAAAAATGGAGGCCGGAGGCTGTCCCGCCTGTGGCCGCCAACCCATCATCGATGGGGCGATGGTGATGGCCAGCAGGGTCGTCGATGCTTGGGTGAGGGCCTATGACCTTCGCCGACCATAGTTGAGGGCTAGTAAAATGCTGCGATTGAGCCCTTGCTCAGTATTGGAACCTCTGTGGATGCTTACTTCTCTTTGGATCACTACGACTATCAACAAAATCCTGGCATCCAGCTAGTGGCAAAGAAGTTGTTCATTTACTCGAACTGATCTATACTGATAGATGAATGTTTAACTTAAAAGCAGGGGTTTGTTTGCTTCACATATTGTATAGATCAGACTTAACTGCTGAATTTGTTTCTATTATCTGACTAATTCTTTTATGATTGTCAGATTTTAGGAAAATGTTGCAATATCCGATTGAATTCACATGAAATGTTTGTATAGTTCTTTGACTGGACATTAGAGACATTTTCCCTTAAGATCAGTGGATTGAAATTAGAGGCAGCATCTTGGTGTAGAATGTAGATGCGCTTAACATCTTTCTATTTCATTTCTTTTAAGCTCTCTGACATGGTCCAGCTTTACGCAAGAGTGGTTAAAAGTTCGAAACGATCATCCACTTATCGGGTTGATTAATTTGGTGCTGCGCAAAGATCGAAGGGGGATCAAAGTGCAATATGCCTCCGAATTTATCGCCGGTCATGTGCATATATGAATATGATACACTCAAAACTCGCACTTTTCAATCCGGTTTGCATTTTCAAGAGCATTTTCGAGGTTGTACCAGCAGCTCACTTGATTTTAGACACATTAGAGTACATCCAATTTTGAGCCAAAGTGTTGTACTTCTAATGAATTAATAGAAGGGGTTGAACCCCGAGCATGGTTGAAGTCCGGTTTTGGGGAGAAAAGATTTAGTTCCCAGTAATGTGAACTCTAATTAGTTTAGTACTAGTTCAGTTTCCAATTCCAAGAGTAGAATTCCTTGATTGAATCAGTTTTGAAGATTGTTTTAGATTTTAAAAAAACAAAACAAAACAAAACAATAACATAATCACTTAATCAGTATATGCTTTTGTGGTGCTTTTTTTTTTTTTTTTTTTGCTTTTTAATATTAGATTTTGATTTTTTACTCAACAAAAATAGGTTGGTTCCCGAATTCAAATTTTTAAAACCATCCAAACTGATGCATCGGTAAACCGATGATTCTGATTAATAAAACGTGCAATCACTAGTTTAGCAAATACATCTATCTTGACGCTTAACTAAGTACGTTGAGCTAGTAGTACTCAATAGATACATCTATATCTATCTCTATATAACATATCTACATCTATCCTGTCGTAATATCTATATGTAATGATAGGATTCTCAAACTTTCTATTTTCCAACGCTGACTCGTTTGTTCAACTCCTCATTATATCATTTCCCATTTGCCCACTCGCCACGTTATTTTGCTAATTTCTTTATGATTGACAATGACCCAAACCAATAACGTTTCCCTTTTTAATATAATTAGTTCATTAAATAATAAAAGAAAAGGGGAAAAAAGAGAAAGAGAATCAGAAAGGGTGGTGGTAATTGGTTCCCTCAGCGAGAGATCTCAGCAGCGGGTGATGTGCCCGCTTCCTCATCTCTACTCGCTTTTTCCCTCTCTCGCTGTCCAACCCCGTCCTCCATGTCACCCCCTCCTCCTATCTTGCTCTCCATTCGGTTTCTAAAGTTCATTGAAAAAATGTTGGATTATTTGGCAACCATTTTGAAGTAGATTTCAAATAAAAATTAATAATGAAAAAGCCAACATGAAAAGATTGAAAGCCTAATGTTAGTTGAGCTTTTAGCATTTGGGAAAATATTGAACTCATTTTTTTCCAAAACTATCATCACCTATTTTTCAAATTTCCGATTTTTCCCTTGTTATTATTTTTTTAAATGCAAAAAAAAAAAGAGAGAAAATATTTATAAATGCTAAAAATCAAATATATATAACTTTAAAAAAAAAAAAAAAAGACCAACCCTACGCCGGTTCAACGAAGGGCTCTTTGTGGCATCCCAAAAATAACTCATGGCCATCTGTTTTATAAGTAGGAGTTTATTGATTTATGATTTCAAGATTTATAGCCAAGTGAATAAGAATGATCTAGTATTTATATAAATGGATAATTATTTTGTTGGAAACACGTCCTATGTCCATGTGAGACCAAGGAATTTATTTGATGAGGAAATTATGTTTTTGGCCATGAATTTTATAAGTTGGATTTTATTAAACTATATTACAAAGTATTACGCCCATTTAAATTTGTAATTTGGTACATTGTATAAGTGGGATTAAGATGGATTATCAAATATAAAATGGGCCATTTAAGCTTGGACTTAAGGCCCAAGTGTGTTGGGCCTAAAGTGGGCCAAGAGGCCCGGCCCATAGAGCCATGGGGTTGTCGACGCATGGGGGGGGGAGGAGCCGAATGGCCTCCTCCAAGTGTCTTCGGCAAGGGAGACACTTGTCTCCTTCTTGGGAACAAGTGTCTCCCATGCAAAATATGGATGCATGCAAGCTTTCTTTTTCAACCAAAAGGAAAAAGGGGGAAGGGGGTGGTCGGTCTAGGTGCCGAGAGAGAAAGAGAGAAAGAGAGGAAGAGAGAAAGGAAGGAGGTTCGTCACCGCCGTGCCCCGCCGTTGAGCTACCGGTTGTCTGCTGGAATTAGAGGCAAGTGGGATCCTTGATCTACTCTTGCATGTTGTGCCTAGTGTGTGTGATTGAATGGTGACAAATTTCGGATGTCTAGGATATGAAAAAAAAATGAAGTTTTAAGAGTGGTGTTCTAGGCTAGTATACTGTTCTTGAGAAAACAGCTCGACTTTGGATGTTCTAGTGACTTGCATGTGATGTTCGAGTTGGATTTTGGCTTTGACTTCTAAATGAAAGTTGTTAAGGACTTCTTTAAGTATAACATACTCAAATTTGGGACAAAAAAAAACAAGTATAAGTGGGTGAAATCATTATTCTTTGGAAAGACTGGATCTGGAAATTTCAGTACTAGGAACAGGGGTTTCAACCGCCTATATTTCATTACCTAGGATGAATCTGACTTCAATGTCTTCATGAAGTATTTACCTTATGGTCTTGGCTATCACATAGTAAAATTTCATAAGTTTTAAATGTCAGGTATTTCGATTCTAAAACTGTGTAATCTGATGTGTTCGGACTTGGTAATGTTGCATTGCGTGGTCTATACCGTTTTGTATGAGATTATTTTGGAAAAGTGTTCTGAATTAAATATATTTTTTTATTTCTTTCCTACAACATATTAAAATTTCGTGATTTTTGAAGTTCATTTGCCTATTTAACCAAAAAAATTTCAAAACCTGTGCAAGTGGAACGGACAGAATTAGTAGTGCTGTGATGCGTGGTCTGTATTGAACTATATGGGGATCTTTTCGTGTAGTGTTCTTCATTAAATATCTGCCTTTATGTATTGACTATCACATGTTCGAATTGCATAATTTTTTAAGGTCATTTGGGTATTTAATTAAAATGTTTTCTAAAACTGTGCAAGCTGGATTGTGCGAATTTCAAAAGCTGTAATGCATGGACCATTCTGTTTGTATGAAATTCTGGTGGTGTTGTGCTCTTCATGAGATAAATGCCTCTAGAGCTTGTCTATGATTTATTAAATTCTTAGAATTTTTTAGGGCCATTCACTTAAACTTTAAGAAGTGTAAATTAAAAGAACGCATTCCGTTTCTAAAATAATAACAATAATCCATGAGTTTGCCCCATGAATTATATTGTTTTTAAGTGATTGAATGTTGCTGCACATGTGATGATATTTGGCATTTCATATAAAATCAAAAGCTGAAATTGACCTTGTTGCCATCACATCATGTGCCATGTTGATACTGAGACATAAATGTGAATATGAATTATGACAAATGAGGATACCGTCGGAGGTGTGAGCCGACAATGTCCTGGGAGTGTCAGGATGCTAGGAATGTGGGGGTGCCGGATGTCCTCGAGAGTTTCGAGATGCCCGGTGGAATATGGTACGTAATTCCAAGGGGAATTCCTGGTGGTATGTCAATACGTAATCCCGGAAGCCCCGGAGGTGTGTGTGCCGGGGGGATTCCTCGTGATGCTAGTTGGGATACGAGATGCCCGGAGGTGTGTACCGGATGCCCGGAGGTGTGTGCCGGAGGCTCCTTGCGATGCTAGGTTGGATGCAAGCGATAAATTGTGGGATGCAAACATTGATCCCTGGAAGAAAAATGATGAGATCTTTGTGAAAGATAAATATTGAAATTGAATCATGTGCATGGGTGTGTGCATATGGCATGATGCATGATCTGCTTATGAAAGTAAATTGATGCTACTTTATATTGAGAATGCGATCATGAAGGCTTGAATGGATCTCATGGGAATGTATACATGATAGCATGAATGATATGAATCATGCGTATGTATGTGCATATGGCGTGAGATGAACCTCATGGAAATGTAAGCATAAAGTACATACCACGTTGTATGGTGACATGTATGCATGGCTGTATGATGTAACATGTACAAATGCATTGGTGGTATATGCACATGACATGGTGAGATATGTTTGATATGTATGAACTATATGTACTCTATGATGCTATGATTGTTCTGTTTGATGCATTGAGTAATTTAATGGATCTTTTACCTACTGAGTGGTTGTACTCACCCCTTTTGGGGAATAACATTTTAGACTATATAAGATACCTCTGCTGCCACTGCCACCAGTAGATGGATCAAGTGGTTGGATATGACCGCAAGGAGGAGAATAGCAAAGGAATGAACTTTTAGACACCGACACTGATCGATGGACTTTAAGTATCCGACTGTTGGAGGAGATGTCGGTCATCTTTTGAAATATAGCCGAGTATAGAAGACTATAGCATTTTGATGTACTGATGAATGATGTCAATCTGGTTTAAGTAAATAAAAGTGTTCGGCTTTTACCTCTAAATGCTTAGTGGGTGTGCATCGTTTTCTGAATATAGAGAAGGGAGTTGATAGATGTGCTTCCGCCATATAAATTGCATAGGGACCGATCTAAAAAATGTAAACCCCCAGGATTGATAGACCTTCAGGTCAAGCAAGAGAATTGAAATCGAACTGTAGCGACCCTAATGGATCGGGGGCCGTCAAGGGGTGCCACAACTTTAATTAGTATCAGAGCTATGGTCTATTTGGAGTGATAAGGAGCCTCATTTGGAAATTGAGGAACATGATGACAATGCACACTATAGGATATTAACTGGAGTAGTTGGGTAACTTTGAACAACGGGTGATGAGTATTCACTCATAGATCCCTGGTAACTAGTGTAATATTGCTTTTGTGTGTCAATAACATTTTATGTTACTTATGTGACTTTAGTAATAACCTTAATTAATGATCTGACTAGTGACACCGAGTTGCAAATTATTCTTGAGGCAAATGGTTGGTAAATTGCAGGGAAATCATGGTACGAGCTAGAAGTGCTCATCCATCGAGGGCTGAAGCCTCTGCTGCAAGGGCTGAACCCCGAATGGAAGACGTCCTGCAGGCATTGGCCAGTATTGAAAATCTGATGGATAGGCAAGCGCAGCAACAACCTGGAGTGGAACATCGCCCTCAAGGACTGGTGCAACAATTTTTGAAGTTGAAGCCACCTAAGTTTAGTGGAATAGGAAGTCATGAGGAGGCAGAACGTTGGATTGATGGAATGGAGCGAATTTTCTGGTTGTTGGATTGCAGTGATGCTGAGAAAATAGTTTTGGCAGAGTACCATCTTGAGGGAAATGCAAAGTTTTAGTGGAGAGCTTCGAGGGATACAATCTTTCCACCAAGTACTGAGATAAATTGGGATGAGTTTGTTAGGGCTTTCAATAGGAAGCATTTCTCTAATTGTGCCAAGGATAGGAAGATCACTGAATTTGTTTAGTTAGAACAAAGGGAGCTGACAGTGGATCAATATGAGGCGAAATTTTCTGAACTGTCTAGGTATGCTCCTAGGTTGGTTGAGGATCAAGAGGAAAAGGCTAAGAGATTCCTGAAAGGATTAAGGACTGATATTAGGAAACAACTAGTGCCTCTGAAGGGATTATAATGAGATTTATGAGAGGGCACAGTTGGAGGAGCAAGAGTTAGTGAGAGAGCAATCAAAATCTAAGAGGCAGAGGACCTTTAATGATGTTCGAAGGGGTAAGAGACCTTATCCTGGACAAGGTCAGCCCTGGGAATCTAAGAAAAATAGTAACTTTGGAAATTTTAGAAGAGCTTGGAGTGGCCCGACTTTTGGGAAAGCACCCTATCAGCCTGATGTTTGTCGAAGGTGTGATGGGCGACATGGCCTAGGACCTTGTAATAGCCAACTAAGGTGTAATGGATGTGGGCAAATAGGACACTTTAAGAGAAATTGTCCACGCGATGGGTTGCAGCTGAGTGTTGGCTCGATGCGACAGGTACAACAAAGTATTGGTAGACCAAACCTACCAAGGAATCCACAGAGGCCACAAGCACAAGGAAGGGTGTATGCGGTCACCCAAGAGGAAGCAAAAGCTTCCGAAAATGTTATTTCAGGTACGATTTCGATAGAGGGATAATAAGGTATATGCTTTATTTGATATAAGTGGCACGCATTCATTTGTGTTTGAGAAAATATAGATGACTGTGAGAAGTAGGAACAAATCTCTAGATATGCCTCTTCGTATTTCCACATCACTAAAAGATATGTTGTTATCTACGTTAGCATGTGAGATGTGTGAGATAACCCTAGGGGAACGAGATCTGGAGATGGACTTGATAGTGATAGTTATGTATGACTTTGACGACATCGTAGGAATGGACTAGCTCTGTAAGCAATGGACTAGGATGAATGATCTCCTGAGATATTACTTACCCATGCGCTAAGGATAAAACCATGAGGTTAAGAATGGGATAGGCCAAAGCGGATAATATCTCTGTAAGTTAGTCCCTATCGAAACGAGACCCTCTAATGGATGTGTAGTTTGGGTTCGAATTGGGTGAAAGCTGGTGTACCTGTAACGACCCGGTCCGATGAGAGCGGGGAGTGGACGCCAAGGTCGAGGACTGAACAAGGAACGACTCTGGCGAGCTTCTAGGATGGCAAAATGGGGCAGGAATGAACCGAACTATGAACTGAACTGGGAAGGCAGTGTTTCTGGGATAATTTTATTAGAGTGGCATAGCGGAAGCATAATTAAGCTTGTAGAACTTTTGTTTGTGAAAAAGAAGGACGGGTTGATGCGTTTTTGCATTGATAATAGGCAATTGAATCATGTAATTGTTAAGAGTAAGTACTCATTACCTAGAATTGATGACATATTTGACCAACTACAATGGAAGTTTGGTCTTTTCTAAAATTGATTTAAGGTCAGGATACCATCAATTAAGAATCAAGAAGGAAGACATTCTTAAGACCGCACTTAGGACTCACTATGGACACTACGAGTTCCTAGTTATGCTATTTGGATTGACGAATGCCTTAACTACAGTCATAGATTTAATGAATAGGATATTTAAGCCTTATTTGGATCAAATTGTGATTGTCTTCATTTGATGATATCCTGATATAGTCTAAAGGACCCGAAGAACATACGTAGCATCTAAGTGTAGTGCTACAATCAAGGCTTAAGAAGTGAATTATGGAGAGTAAGTTACGAATTTGAGGATTAAGTTATGATCATTTGAGCTAGGTAGTGACTTCCTATTAGAGGATCTCATTGGAAGTCTTGATGTATTACATGGAAGCATTTAGTATGTATAGAATGATCTTGGAAGTCATGAGTTTGAGTGGTCATATGAGACATGAAGTTACTTGTGGTTTATACATCAGAATAATAGGCTTAATTGATGATGGTCAACTTTTAATTTTGGTGATGATCTCAGTTTGAAAAGGTTTGGTGGAATTAGTGGATATGATCAATTGTGGTTATAGTCTTTCCAAAGTGAAAAAGTGAAAGTTCAAGTTGTGGATTTGATTAATGATTAGTCCAAGTGATGATCCTTTAGGGTGAGACATGAGATATACTCGATGGAAACTAGACAAGTTTCATTTTGGTGGATTGTTGATCTTTGAATTGAATAAGTCTTGGTGGACTATCGATATTTGAACTGAATGAATAGTATTATATTTTAGGCTTGAATCTATGTTATTGTGAAAGCGTAGTGAATGTCTTTGTTGGACTGAACCAAATGAGTTATTGGTGGTGTCGATTTTGATGGTTCTAGGCTTGAATTGATGGTAAAGGTATAGGAATAATTTGGCTAAATGGTGTGTTAGATTGAAACCGTTAGATATACTAGAATGGAAATGGGATCATGTGATGATGGTTTTCGTGCAAGGATTACCAAGGACATCAAGTGGCCACGACTCTATCTTAGTGATAGTAAATCGCTTGACTAAGTCTGTCCGTTTCCTAGTAGTTCGCATAGATTATCCGATGGATAAAATTGCCGATATACGTGTAAGCCAAGTGGTACGCTTACATGGTGTCCCTGTAACTATCACGTCTGATCGAGATTCGAGGTTTACTTCAAAACCTTTGGCGAAGTCTTCAAACCACCTTAGGGACGAAGCTCCCATTTAGTACTGCTTTTCATCTACAGATGGATGGACAAACGAAAAGAGTGATTCGAGCATTAAAGGACATGTTAAGAGCTTACATCCTTGACTTAAAAGGAAGTTGAGATGAAAAGTTATACCTGGTAGAATTTGTGTATAACAATAGCTTTCAGAAAAGTATAGGCATGGCTGAGGAAGTATCAACCAGACCCTGGTCACATACTCGATCATGAAGCCATCAAAGTGGATGAGAAAGTGAGGTACATTGAAGAGCCTGTGCAAGTGCTGGATCGAAAGGAACAAGTCCTACGGACGAAGAAAATACCATTGGTTAAGATATTATGGCGACAGCATGATGTGGAGGAAGCCACATGGGAAAGTGAAGATAAGATGAAGGAAAAGTACCCCCATTTATTCCAAGAGACATAGGAAATGTCTAATTTCGAGGATGAAATTCTCTAAGAAGGGGAGAACTATGGCATTCCAAAAATAACTCATGGCCATGTGTTTTATAAGTAGGAGTTTATTGATTTATGATTTCAAGATTTATGGCCAAGTGAATAAGAACGATCTGGTATTTATATAAATGGATAATTATTTTGTTAGAAACGCGTCCTATGTCCATGTGAGACCAAGGATTTTATTTGATGAGGAAATTATGTTTTTGGCCATGAATTTTATAAGTTGGATTTTAGTAAACTATGTTACAAAGTATTATGGCCATTTAAATTTGTAATTTGGTACCTTGTATAAAGTGGGATTAAGATGGATTATCAAAAATAAATATGTGCCATTTAAGCTTGGGCTTTAGGCCCAAGTGTGTTGGGCCTAAAGTGGGCCAAGAGGCCCGGCCCATAGAGCCATGGGGTTATCGACTCATGGAGAGGGGGGGGAGGAGCCGAATGGCCTCCTCCAAGTGTCTTCGGCAAGGGAGACACTTGTCTCCTTCTTGGGAACAAGTGTCCCCCATGCAAATGTGGATGCATACAAGCTTTCTTTTCAACCAAAAGGAAAAAGGGGAAGGGGTGGTCTGTGTAGGTGCCGAGAGAGAAAGAGAGGAAGAGAGAAAGGAAGGAGGAGGTTCGTCGCCACCGTGCCCCGTCGTCGAGCCGCCGTGTCCCACCGTTGAGCTGCCGATTGTCTGCTAGAATTAGAGGCAAGTGGGATCCTTGATCTACTCTTGCATGTTGTGCCTAGTGTGTGTGATTGAATGGTGACAAATTTCGGATATCTAGGATATGAAAAAAATGAAGTTTTAAGAGTGGTGTTCTAGGCTAGTATACTGTTCTTGAGAAAACTGCTCGACTTTGGATATTCTAGTGACTTGCATGTGATGTTCGAGTTGAATTTTGGCTTTGACTTCTGAATGAAAGTTGTTAAGGACTTCTTTAAGTATAACATACTCAAATTTGGGACAAAACAAACAATTATAAGTGGGTGAAATCGTTATTCTTTGGAAAGACTGGATCTGGAAATTTTGGTACTAGGAACAGGGGTTTCAACCGCCTATATTTCATTACCTAGGACGAATCTGACTTTGATGCCTTCATGAAGTATTTACCTTATGGTCTTGGCTATCACATAGTCGAATTTCAGAAGTTTTGAATGTCATTTTGGTATTTAATCGAAAATGTTTCTAAAACTGTGTAATCTGATGTGTTCGGACTTGGTAATGTTGCATTGCGTGGTCTATACCGTTTTTGTATGAGATTATTTTGGAAAAGTGTTCTGAATTAAATATATTTTTTTATTTCTTTCCTACAACATATTAAAATTTCGTGATTTTTGAAGTTCATTTGCCTATTTAACCAAAAAAATTTCAAAAACTGTGCAAGTGGAACGGACAGAATTAGTAGTGCTGTGATGCGTGGTCTGTATTGAACTATATGGGGATCTTTTCGTGTAGTGTTCTTCATTAAATATCTGCCTTTATGTCTTGACTATCACATGTTCGAATTGCATAATTTTTTAAGGTCATTTGGGTATTTAATTAAAATGTTTTCTAAAACTGTGCAAGCTGGATTGTGCGAATTTCAAAAGCAGTAATGCATGGACCATTCTGTTTGTATGAAATTCTGGTGGTGTTGTGCTCTTCATGAGATAAATGCCTCTAGAGCTTGTCTATGATTTATTAAATTCTTAGAATTTTTTAGGGCCATTCACTAAACTTTAAGAAGTGTAAATTAAAAGAACGCATTCCGTTTCTAAAATAATAACAATAATCCATGAGTTTGCCCCATGAATTATATTGTTTTTAAGTGATTGAATGTTGCTGCACATGTGATGATATTTGGCATTTCATATAAAATCAAAAGCTGAAATTGACCGTGTTGCCATCACATCATGTGCCATGTTGATACTGAGACATAAATGTGAATATGAATTATGACAAATGAGGATACCGTCGGAGGTGTGAGCCGACAATGTCCTGGGAGTGTCAGGATGCTAGGAATGTGGGGGTGCCGGATGTCCTCGGGAGTTTCGAGATGCCCGGTGCTATACGGTACGTAATTCCAGGGGGAATTCCTGGTGGTATGTCGGTACGTAATTCCAGGGGGAATTCCTGGTGGTATGTCAGTACGTAATCCCGGAAGCCCCGGAGGTGTGTGTGCCGGGGGGATTCCTCGTGATGCTAGTTGGGATATGAGATGCCCGGAGGTGTGTGCCGGATGCCCAGAAGTGTGTGCCGGAGGCTCCTCGCGATGCCAAGTTGGATGCGAGCGATAAATTGTGGGATGCAAACATTGGTCCCTAGAAGAAAAATGATGAGATCCTTGTGAAAGATAAATATTGAAATTGAATCATGTGCATGGGTGTGTGCATATGGCATGATGCATGATCTACTTATGAAAGTAAATTGATGCTACTTTATATTGAGAATGCGATCATGAAGGCTTGAATGGATCTCATGGGGATGTATACATGATAGCATGGATGATATGAATCATGCGTATGTATGTGCATATGGCATGGGATGAACCTCATGGAAATGCAAGCATGAAGTACATACCACGTTGTATGGTGACATGTATGCATGGCTGTATGATGTAACATGTACAAATGCATTGGTGGTATATGCACATGACATGGTGAGATATGTTTGATATGTATGAACTATATGTACTCTATGATCCCATGATTGTTCTGTTTGATGCATTGAGTAATTTAATGGATCTTTTCCCTGCTGAGTGGTTTTACTCACCCCTTTTGGGGAATAACATTTCAAACTAGATAAGATACCTCTGCTGCCACTGCCACCGGTAGATGGATCAAGTGGTTGGATATGACCGCGAGGAGGAGGATAGCAAAGGAAGGAACTTTTGGACGCCAACACTAATCTATGGACTTTAAGTATACGACTGTTGGAGAAGATGTCGGTCATCTTTTGAAGTATAGCCGAGTATAGAAGACTATGGCATTTTGATGTACTTATGAATGATGTTCATCTGGTTTAAGTAAATATAAGTGTTCGGCTTTTACCTCTAAATGTTTAATGGGTGTGCATCATTTTTGAATATAGGGAAGGGAGTTGATGGATGTGCTTCCGCCATATAAATTGCGTAGGGACCGATCTAAAAGATGTAAACCCCCAGGATTGATAGACCTTCAAGTCAAGCAAGAGAATAGAAATCGAACTGTGGCGACCCTAATGGATCGGGGGCCATCGAGGGGTGGCATAGCTACGGCCGCCGTGAGCCAGATCTTGCACCAGTGGCCGTTGGTCGGGTCGCCTGAGGTCATGCCGCCTTTGGGAGCCCTCGTGCGTTGGACCCAAGTAACACGCGAGCCAGATGACTGTTGCCTAAGTCTCACAGCCTCAAACGTCCCTTGCTTGGTTCCCACGAGGGTTGCGCAACGGCAGTTGTCAATCACCATCACTTGCTTGATAAAATTGGACTATATAAGGACACAAATAATGTTGAAACTTTTAAAGCGAGCATTTAAATATCATTTTTTTTAAATTAAATCACTTAAGTTACATAATTTTTTTTTTTTTTTTTACCTAGAATTCCAATGTGACATTGATTCAAGCAAATCACATTGGTGATTTAATATTAAATTAATGCCACAATTCGTAAGGAATATCGTCAATGTAATTTTAGGCGTTACGCGACCAATTTTGGAGCAAACATGGTAATCTCTAAATTTCGCAGTTTTATTGGAATTTAAACAAGCACACCAGCCGAAAGAAAAGGATTTAAACTATGTAAGGATTGATCTTGCGCACATCCATCAAGAGGCCAAGATTATTTGGGGTTTCATGTGTGTTGACTTTTGGATCAATACGTGATCAATGGTTCATTGGAAGTCATGGTCTTTATGACACTTTTACTTGGTGATGTTTGGCTCCAAAAATTTCTAACCCATTGCAAGGGAAAGGTCATGGACCAATTTTTCAGCCTTTTCTTCTTTTGACTAACAAGCCTTCAACTTTTTTTCTTGGAAATGACAAGCCTTCAACTTATAAAGAGAAAGATTCTTATAATTTCAATCACATGACGTGTAAAGCGGCTGTGCATCCCAAACGATAGTGACTCTAGTGGCATCAATTCTCAAAACATAAATTGCACTCTCCCTTCCATCATGTACTCATAAGCCAAGAACACCCAATGCTTGTGCAAGCAAAAATCATGAAGCTTAATTATTATTATTTTTTATATTGAACACATTGACTTGGTCTTTTTAAAAAATTATATATATTTGATTTTTTAGCATTTATATATATTTGATTTTTTTAACATTTTTGTAAAAATTTATATTTACAAAGTTGCATATATTTCTTTTTTCAATTTTAAACAAATAAAAATTAAAAAAACTAATATTACTCACTAAAGGGCTTTTCAAATGTATTTTCTATCAATCAGCATTTCTCTCAAAGTTATTTCTCAAAACATAATTTACCAAATAGCCTTTGCATTTACCCAAAGTTCTTTAGGCTAAACGCAGATTTTTACATTTTCCTAATGGACTTTTCAAATGCCGAACCAAACGTACCCTAAACATCACGACGTCATATGAAGAGAGAAAATATTGGGTAGGCTCAGTGCTCCAAGTTAGCAAACTCACCAGCCACTTGTTGATCGCCACATGTTTTGCACAGGCCCACTTGTCAAGAGAGGCCTCTCTCCTCAGCGTCTCTCTCTCTCTCTCTCTCTCTCTCTCTCTCTCTCTCTCTCTAAACATCACAAGGCTGTATGAAGCGAGAAAATATTGGGTAGGCCCAACGCTCTAAGTCAACAAACGCCCCAGCCACTCGCTGATTGCCCTGTATTTTGCGCGGGCCCACTTGTCAGGAGAGGCAAAGTCCTCTTGCCTCTCCTCTCTCCTTGGCCTCTCTCTCTCTCTCTCTCTCCCTCTCCCTCTCAAACACATATCATTGGGATATTTTTGCATTATTAATTTGTTCGTTATGTTCTCATTAGATTTGGTTGATAGGATTATCTTTTGGTGATAATTTTAAATAAGTATAATGATCACACCAACAGATAACAAATTGCACTCTACTAACAACATTGCCCAATGCCCAAGTCACGTCGACAGGCTCCCGAAACTACATGTAAAGCAGTAATCATTGGGAAGGTTGGTTTTTGCCAATGAATCACTGTGAAAGGGAGGAAATCACCGGAGAGAACACGATTGTGTTTTGCGGGCTTTGCCATTTGTCTATCTCCTTAAGCCAAAGAGATAACACTAGTTGAATCCAGAGAAATGCCCATACAAAATGTTGATATCTTTTCTAGCAAAAAAACCATATAAACCACAGGCCACGAGCAAATATTTCATGAACTTAGTATATATACTAAATCAAGTCTCCTTCAGATCCACGGGGTCCATTATCTTTAATGGTCCAGATTTAATTTATTGTATGGGTGTGCATGTATATGCTCATATCATAATTTCTCATTACCCACGTAAGACCGTAAGTTTATTTAATAGTGCCCATGAGCAAATATTTCATGAACTTAATATATATACTAAATCGAATTTGAACCTTCAGATCCATGGGGTCCATTATCTTTAAAGGTCCAGATTCAATTTAGCGTGTATATATCTTATGACCCACGGAAGACTGTAAGTTCATTTAATAGCCAATAGGGTTGTTAGAAGGATAGACTAGAGAAGAATGCCCAGTTCAATATCAAGTCTGCCTTAAAAAACCGGAATAAGTACTAGTAAGACATCCGCTTTGCGCGAGCTTAGAATTATATTTTTTACATCATTTTAAATACCGATAGTTAATTGATTTTGCATTCATTGATACTTCAAATTAATTATAATATTGATATTGTCTCAATTGCTCCATCAAATCGATTGAAATGGTCATATTCGTCCTTCAATGAACCCAAACAATTACTCATTTATTCAACATTTCTTGATAAAACAACCCACGTCCTAAAAATTAGTAGCATCAAATCTTGGTAATTTATCTCATCTATTATTATTTATTTTTTTGTGAAGGAGATTTTTCTTTCATAACTTGGGGTGAAATCATGTAACTTATTTTCTGCTGAATTGGTCAAAATCGTTCTTTTATCATTTTATAGTCTTCATCTTCCTCTTCTCTAGAAGTTCTGGGTCAAGTCAACGGCCGTCATCCACAAGTTAGGTGGGATTGGCCCCAGCAGACTTGACTTTGCCGATAGTCCGGCCGTGATAATCGCTCAAAATGGGGAGACTCTGCGTATATAAATCAAGTATATGGTGAAGCAGAAGAAGCAGATGGCACAAAACACACCATAGGATATACAAACATGAAGTGTCTCATATGGTGTACGTGGTGGACTTGGGCGTTGCTGGTGTTGATGGGGAGTGGAGGCATGGGGTGCCTGGAAGAAGAGAGGAATGCGCTGCTCGGCATCAAGGCCGCCTTCAACAGCCTAAGTGGATCTTCTCTTTCATCTTTGCATGACGACAACGGTAGCAACTGTTGTGACTGGGAAGGCGTGGTGTGCGACAACACCACTTCGCGAGTGGCTTGGCTATATCTGAATAATACACGGGATCCGGACCTGGGAGCTTGGGTTATTAACGCCTCTTTATTCCTTCCTCTGGAGGAACTTCAAGTGTTGGATTTAAGTGAAAATTATCTCTCAGGTGAATCTCTCTCTCTCTGTTTTTTTTTTTCAAATATATTTCTAAGTAATAGTGTATTTACTGTTTTTGAATAATAGGAGATGTCGTGCTAGAATGTTATAGACTATAAAGTGGATCAAGTGAATTAATGACATAATATGATTGCACAAATGATGCAATTCTTAGGTTCCATTTGTCTCGCATGAAATGAATGATGAAGAAAATATTTTTACTAAAAATGATCACTTATATTATCGAAAATAATTATCCTATGAATAATGTTTTCATTATTAGTGACGATTTGTGTCTTTGTTTATTCATTTCTTAATATACAAACGATTATTTTTTGAAAAATATTTTCCAAATTATTCATTATTTGTGCAAATATGGATGAGGGCTTCATAGCAGCGAGTGAGGCGAGGGCTTTGCGGCCCTCGCTGAGTGATTGGCGAGCCTCAACAACCCTCACTAGTCACTGCTCATCAACCACAATGGGTAAAGGAAGGAAAAGCCAAAAAAAGGAAAAGGAAAAAGAAAAGGAAAAGAAAAAAATAACAAAAAATAGTAAAAAATTATAAATTTTTGTCCAGGTCAACGCCAACTATGCCACATAGGGTAATCGGTGTCCATCATAGTGATTTTCAGCCAAAATTGATACAAATACAAAATGTTTATGACTCAATTGATAAAAAAAAAAGATTTAAAACTAAATATGCATAATTGTAATAGATTTAGGATTTTTTTTTTTTGTAATTTTCTTGAAAATTGTATCAAAGTAATGGGGCTCAAAGCTTGTAATAAAAGCTCCCATCTGTGGCCTTTATGTTTGTTAGTTAAATTAATGTATGAGCTAAATAGCATAACTCATTATCAATTATTTAAAATTTTACTTGAATTGAGAGATAAATTGAGAAAAAAAAAAGAAAAGAAACGAAGAAGTAGCACAACAACTAATGCTCATGATCTTTGTCTTTAAGTTTTAAACTTTAGTACATATTATTTTATATATATATATAGACGCACACACACTACAACTATTAATTGTCTTGTAACTTTGAAGTGATAGGATTACTGTATTTTGTTTAATGTCCTCATAGTCAACAAAAAACACTGTATTTAGAATAATTTATAATTTACTAGAATTTTGTTTGCTTTTTTGATTCAATAAACTGAACTACTTGAATAAAATAATTCGCTCTGGTTTATTTAGTAAACAAATGTGCAAAAGTATGTTCCATTTTTTTATTTAGAAATTAAGTCAAATCACAGTATTCTCTCTTCATCACTCAACTATTTGAAATCTACCTGAATTGTGAAATTGGAGGAAAAAGCTGTGGCAGAACAAATTAGAATTTATGAACTTTATTCTAATTAGTGTCTTTGCAAAAATTTTGGAGTCAAGCTAAGTAAATTTATAGATTAAATCGTTCAAACTATCATTACAAATTCTAAATAAAATGTAAGTATGTTATGTACTAAATGAAGTTGCGATTTTTAACTATTTACAATTTTAACAACATAATGCAAGTTCAGAAGTTTTATTGTAATATTGAAGTAAAAGGATTTTATATTCTACTTAATTTCCTTAGGATTGAAAATAAGAAATTGATTAACTAAATTGCAATACTTATATAAAATGGGGTTGATATCTTGAAAAATCCCAAATTAATACACATATAACAAATTTACCCTTGACTTTTTTTAATCACAAAAAGCTTTAAATCGGTACACCTATAATAAATTTTGTCCCAAACTAATTTTTTTACCATTAAAAATCTCAAAGTAGTACACATGTGATAAATTTATCCAAAATTAATTTTTTGCTATCAAAAACTCTAAACTGGTATATTTATGACAAATATACTACCCATTAAATTAAATTAATACCACGAGAAACCATAAAATTGATATACCTGTGACATGGGATAGAGTAATACACTCATTAACTGTTACGTATCATCAAATTTAATAATTTGATGGTAAAATTTAACAAAAACTAACAGATGGTAAATTTATCACATATGTACAAGTTTAGGATTTTTAGTAGTAAAAAAATTAGCCCAAAGTAAATTTATCACAAGTGTATCAATTTGATGATTTTTTATGATAAAAAATTAGTTTGTGATAAATTTATTATAAGTGCACTGGATTTTCTCGTTGTATTAATCCTTCAAATTAACAATAATCATTACGTATGAAACATATCACTAGTTTGTTGCATTTTGCTGAGTTCTAAATGTAGACAATTTCTTTGTTGGAAGAATATTCCCATATTTGAGGAACATGATAATTCCTCTTTATGCATTGTTAGAAACTAAAAGTAATAAGATTTTGAAGTTTGGGATTGGCAAACTTAACTATATCTTCAAGAGTACAGGTGAAAGCTTTTCTCTTTATTTATCTTTTAAAATTTAAACTCAAAAAGGTAGAAGTTTGGAGATGATAAATCATTAAACTAATGCTTATTGGTTGAATGGGGGTGACGTCAAAAGTCACATGGCAAGCACGTAACGGAACATTCTCCAAGCAAAAATAAACTATATCTTCAAGAATATATGAAAATTCTTTTCTCCTTATTCATGTTTTGAAATTTAAGCTCAATAGACAATAGAAGTTTAGAAATGGAAAATTAATATACAAATGCTTATTGGTGGAACGTGGGTCACATGACAAAATTATGTCATGTATCATGTCACGTGGTAATTATAGAGGTAAAGTCAACTCTTACATGGGAGCACATGGGAGAATATTCTCTCACCTTTGCTAGATAATGTCTAATAGATAGTGTTAGAGGTATAAGTTACTTGTTTATGAAATTGGTTTAAGAATATTCTCTCACCTTTGCTAGATAATGTCTAATAGATAGTGTTAGAGGTATAAGTTACTTGTTTATGAAATTGGTTTAAGAATATTCTCTCACCTTTGCTAGATAATGTCTAATAGATAGTGTTAGAGGTATAAGTTACTTGTTTATGAAATTGGTTTACAAAGTCATATAACACATGAATTTTTATTTTTATTTATTATGCTTGGATATGTTGGACCAACTAGTTTCTGCTTATAAAACAATTCTCCTCATAACAAGCATATGGTTATTCTCAATACTAGTTAGAGATATGAATATTTGCTAGATAATGTCTAATAGATAGTGTTAGAGGTATAAGTTACTTGTTTATGAAATTGGTTTACAAAGTCATATAACACATGAATTTTTATTTTTATTTATTATGCTTGGATATGTTGGACCAACTAGTTTCTGCTTATAAAACAATTCTCCTCATAACAAGCATATGGTTATTCTCAATACTAGTTAGAGATATGAATATTTGTAGACAATTAGTTAACTAAAATGCATTTATGGATCTTTCCATAATCAGATTTAAATGGAATGCTGCACCTAAAGAAATTGAAGAGGCTATATCTTTCTTACAATTATCTACAACAAATCCCAACGCTGTACAAGCAAACTTCAATGGAGGCCCAAAATTTATCTTCCAATCAGCTTGAAGGTATATGTAAAATAGACGACTATGCCTTGTTGATATGTAACCTTCAATTTTGAGAACCTTTTATTTGTCAATCACAGGTCCAAATTTGGAGGTGCTGGATCTTTTCGGTAACAATTTGGCCAATGATGCCCTCGCGGACATTGCAAGGATAACATCTCTTAAGGCCTTAGACATCGGATTTGGTGGATTCAGTGCTTCGAAGTTATTGGAAGGTACTCCTATGAAAATGCATTCATTTCTCACTATTGGTAACGAATGCCACAGTTTACAGGTAAATGAATATCATAAAAATAGAAAATCAACTATTACCATATTAATAGAAAACATTATCTATTATTTTAAAAAGTCTAGGGATAGGTGCATTATAAGCTTTAAAATTTTTCATGAAAATACCATTGAGTTCTAAAACTTTCAAAAAGTTGAATTAACTCTTAAAACTTATCACAAAAGTACAACCTAATCCGAGAACTAAATTCACTCATTATGAAAATGCAATCAAATCATAAAATTTTGAAATAGTACAATCAATGAAAGGATTTGATTGGACCAATTTGAGCATTTTCAAAACTTAATTATACTTTTGAAAGTTTTAAAATTTGATTGTACTTTCGTAACAAGATTTAAGATTTACTTGCACTTTTAAAAGTTTTATGGCTCAATTGTATATTCATAACAAAATTTAAGACTTCCAATACACTTATTTCAAAAGTCTATAGAACAAAATATATATATATATCTTTAAAATATATCATAAATTAGTAATGAAAAGTGCATAATTATGATGAGTCTTATAGTTAGAACATTCATCATTACATTTGAAAAAAAAAAAAGAAACTCTTATATTTGATATCATTCCTATCACTTCAAGTGGATAAGAACAAACTAAGTTGAATTAAGTATGGATAACAATTTGATAAAGCATTTTAGCTCTCATTAAGAGATAAATGGTATTAAAAGATGGGATAGCCCGCATATAAGAAACAAGTTATGTAAAAATGGTCTAAACAAGATGGTAACACATATTTCACATACAAATGAAATTAGCAAAGTAATAATAAACTATAAATCAATACAAACGGTGTATTGAAGAAGAAAAAAAATGATTTAAAATCACTCTTTTTAGCATGATAGTGCATGCAAATTTCATAAATGTGTATAATAGAGGATAATTAAAGAATTTATATAACATGATACTAGTGTCCACTTCAGCAGGCTTGTGCGAATTAAGGAACCTTGAGGAGTTGCACATTATTGGTAATGGAGTTTCGGGTCCTCTTCCTTCGTGCTCATGCAATATGACCTCACTCCGTGCACTTGATGTTCAATATAACAATTTTAGCGGGGCCATTCCTTCGTGTCTCCTCAATAATCTCAAGTCACTTGAATATATTGTCTTATCTGGAAATGCTTTTGAAGGCTCACTTTCACTTGCTTCCCTGGCTAATAATTCTAACCTTGAGGTATTCCACCTCATCGACAATTGTTACCGTCTGGAAGTAAATACAGAAGACCCCACTTGGTTTCCTTCATTTCAACTGAAGGTATTTAGTTTATCAAACTGTGTGCTCAACAAAGACGCAAATGGCATAATTCCCAGCTTTCTGAAGGGACAATATGACTTGAGAGGTGTTCAACTCAACCACAATGGAATGAGAGGAAATTTCCCGAACTGGCTACTAGACAACAATGTAAATCTGGAACGGTTGGAACTCACAGGCAATGAGTTGTCAGGTGCTTTTTATTTGCCTTCTAATTTGAGTCTTGCCAACATGTGGTCGTTTGATGTGTCTACTAATATTATTGAAGGAGAGCTTCCATCTTCGATTGGTTTTATCCTTCCGAATTTGAAATATTTTAATTTTTCAAACAACTTACTAAGAGGTGGAATCCCTCCCTCAATGGGCAATATGCAACTTCTACAATCGTTGGAATTGTCGAATAATGGCTTCACTAGAGAGATACTAGAGACATTGGCTAAAAATTGTACATTACTTGATACTTTGAAATTGTCACACAACAATTTGCAAGGCGAAATGTTACCGAGGTATTCTAACTTAATAAACTTGAGATCTTTGTATCTGGATAACAATTGTTTTAGAGGGGACATATCGCCTAGTATCTTAAATAGCTCCATCTTGATGGTTTTGGATGTAAGTCATAATTTCCTGTCTGGAACACTTCCTAATTGGATTGGAGATATTCAATCCTTGCAAGGACTTAGGTTGAGAAGTAACTTACTGGGAGGTCATTTACCATATAGCTTATGCAACTTGAGACATCTCGATCTTCTAGACCTCTCAAGTAACAACCTTGGGCCGAATATACCTCCTTGTGCCAACTTTACAAATATGGAGTTCTTGCATTTATCAAATGACACTCTTGTTGGGCATTTTCCAAAGTTTCTTTATGATTCATCAATTGTCATATTGGATCTTCGACAAAACGCATTATCAGGTAAGATCCCCAGGTGGATTGGTTCACTTAAGCAATTGAGGGTTCTTCTACTACAAGGAAATAATTTTGAAGGTTCAATTCCTCTAGGTCTATGCCTATTGAAAACTATGAGCATATTGGATCTCTCCAGTAATAATCTTTATGGGAAAATTCCTTCTTGTTTATACGGTTTGCCATTTGGATACTCTGAGTTATCTCCATTCTCAAGTGATATGCATTGGACCAGTATTGGGGAACCACGCGACAATGGGATCAGATTCGAATTGGATTATTATTATTTGTATACAGGAATGTTACTAATTTCTTACATAAATAGATTTGAAGAAGTAAACTTCATCACAAAGAAAAGGTTGGAATCTTATAAGGGCAACATCCTAAACCTCATGTCAGGAATAGATCTCTCGCAAAACAATTTGACAGGCTTTATTCCTCCAGAGTTGGGCTACTTGAGGGAACTTCGAGCATTGAACCTATCACACAATCATTTGATAGGATTGATCCCGGGAACGTTTTCCAATTTACAGAATGTAGAGAGTTTGGACCTGTCTTATAACAGCTTAACTGGTCTCATCCCTCCACAACTAACAAATCTCTATGCCTTGTCGATTTTTAGTGTGGCTTACAACAACTTGTCAGGCAAGTTACCAGATCGAAAAAATCAATTTGGAACTTTTGAGGAAGCAAGTTATAGAGGTAACCCTCTTCTTTGTGGACCACCATTAAAAGGCTGTGATGGCTCAAATCAAGGACCAAGGACACCGCCATCTTTTAATCATACTAGGGAGGATGACTCCTGGAGGGAAGCCTTTTTTTGGAGTTTTGCGGGATCATACGTGGTGGCATTCCTTGGTGTGGTTTTGTTTCTCTACCTAAACTTGTACTATCAGTACATGTTGTTCAACCTTGTTCGTAAGTTTATCCCATCATTTCCCCAGTAGAGATTGTCCTTTTGAGCATTTTATGATGGATAATACGATGAAATGGTGGAGAACCTTGGTTTAATAGGATTGTAAGCATTTGAATCTTGATTATGCATTTTGAACGCTCAATTCCTAGAGTGTTAGTATCGTATCCATTGTTTTGCTAATTTGAATATCAGGAGATTTGATTTGGTTGAGAATTGAGAGAAAATAGTTTATTCACGACCAAAAAGGAATCCAACATTTTGTAAATGTTACACAAGACAGTGAATTATCCGATGGTTGCGACTAGCAACATCAAACCAATTGGGTTATAGTGTCTCAGAAATCTCAATAACATAAAGCATTGGATGCTGGGAATTGCTACAATTTAATGAAAAAGGCATGGATCGCAAGACCATTGCTCTGCTATTTGAGGCTTGAGCTCCACTTTTGTGCTCACTGCTTGATGAAGAATTAACTCAGTGGGGATAATTATCAAATCATTTTTAAACCTATTGTACATATGATAATCAAATCATAAATTTTTCAATTTTGCCAATACAATGCTAAATCTTCACACAAAATTTCAAAGTAATCATTCTGCTCAATTGTCGTCAAAATTGCTTGCGTGGCGGCGTCTAGTCATTACTGGCCATCTTATGTAATATACCGATATAGACAAATTTACTTTAAATGACGTCTTATGTGGATCGTCGTGTCAGTAATTTCCAGCGATAACCAACCAAAAGGAGTACCTTGAAATTTCAACCTATCTAATAAATATGTTACTCATGTGTCATGTTTAATGAGGATATGTAAGACATGGTATACCAACACAATATCATGCAAAATCAAATTCCTCGATATATACAGAGGCATATGAATATCTTATATTGATGGAACTCCATAGAACAAAATTTATTCGACATTGACTGAGAGATGCTAGATGGTGGAACTCCAAAAAAATCGATAGTATGACATGAGAGACAATTTCTTTTGTTTGCCAAGAGATGTTGCCTTGGAGGTACAATGTTAATCAGATAAAAGATATTCACCATATACTTATTCTAGAAAAATAATAATTAGGAATGATATTGCCAAAAACTCCAAATTGGTATACTCGTGCCACATGTACCCACAACTAATTTTTGTTTCATAAAAAATACCAAACTAGTACTCCTGCCAGGATGAAGCGACCTTATTTCTTCTTCTGTCATCTGATTCAAGTTCACAAAAGAATTTGCACCCTGAAGACTATATTGCGCTAGATCCGTATGTAGGCTTCAAAAGAGAGTGTCTTATTTTCGTAAGTCCGATGAAACATCGTCGCCACAGGACTCGATCAAGTTCCTGCACTAGTAGTCAGAATTTATCTTCAGATCATAATTCATAGAAATTGGTTTAATCCTGTCTGCTGAGGGGAGAGAGTAGGCCAAAAATGGTATTAATGAATGGGGAGAGCACTGACTCATGGCTATATAGCTTGCTTGAGTTGATACATGCAGATTCAATTTTGACAACCAGTGAGCTACTCTTCACTACAAAAGCCATTTACACACTGGAATTTCATTCGGAAAATCTTAGCAAAAAATAACTTTCAGAGTATTGTGCAATAGTCTATTATAAGGTCCGCCATTTGCGAACTTTTTTCTTAACATCAACATTGCTGCTTGTGTGGAGAAACGATTATCCATCGATGGCGGACTGAACTTGTGATGTATTATTACCAGGAACAGAGAGAGGTTATCTTAATCACACAGATGTCCCTGGCTATCCGTCTTAGTTTTGTCCTTGCTGATTGAGCAAGACTGTCTACCAGCAATGAAAATGGCGAACACAACCCTCGCATATTTCTAAGAAACCAATCTTCTGAATTTAATTCGATATGCCTGCACTTAGTGTTACGAACTCTACTTATTCATCTGCTGCACCTGCTGCTCTGATACGGCACCAGAAGAAGACGAAGGTTTTAAATGGCAGTTTTGATTGCCAGTTGCAAGAAAGGTCAACTAATGAAAATGGCCCGTAGCTCGGCAGGGTAACCAGCCATAAACATCACGATACTACATTGACTTGTTCGTACTAAAAGCGCCATTCGGCAATCCCAGACACACTAGGAACGCAATCAAATGCCTGCTCGTGATCACACACAGAACTGAAAAAAATAAAAATAAAACAACTCAAAAATCATGAAAAAAAGATATTATGCTGAATGTTTAAATGCCCTGCTTCATCATGGAAGGGTTCATGTAGAATTTGAGCTAGTCGTTTCAGTCACTCGTGATAAAAGCTAGGAAAGACTTGTTTTTAGTCAGTGTGATGCCGCCGAGATCGAGCCCTTGTTCAATCCTGGAACCTTTGTAGATGCTTTGCTTCTCTTCGGATCCCTAAGGACTATTGACGGAGTGCTGGCATCCAGCTAGCGGCGAAGTAAGTTGTTCGTCTATTCGAACTAATCTATTCTGATGGACAAATGCTTTAACTTATGAGCAGGGGCTTGCCTGCTTCCCAAATTGTACAGATCAGTCAGACTAATCCTCTGCTGAATGTCAAGATGGTAGGATGATGTCGAAATACCCTAACGAATTCGAATGAAAAGTTTGCACTGTTCTTTAACTGAGACATTAGAGACATCATCCCTTAAGATCACACTGGTTTTCCAGATTCTGTCTAATGGGTACAGACAGATGCGAGAGTGAACGCATGATCTCGACCCGGCTTCTCGACTTATTTTGAACTTTATCGATCTGAGCCCCGACGCAACCCACTTCCTTCCATGTTCCATCGCAAGTTACTGTATACTTTTCGAAACCCGCTCTTTCCCATGGTCAGTGCTCTCTCTCTCTCTCTCTCTCTGTGAAGTCGCTCCAAACGATCATCAGCTCGATCAAGTTCAGTCTGGTACCACGCAGAGAACAAACTGCCGATACCTGCCGAACTCCGCACTTCTCAAACCCGGGTTTTCGCATCTTTCGAAAGATCATTTTCCCAGAGGACGACGATGCACCCGATCACACGATCTCTCGTGCAAGCAGATGCACGTAAGTGCCATCTGATTTCGGGCCGAAGCGTCGCGATTCCGATGCAACGACAACGGCGCATGCCTAATCCACCATTTCACCACACGCAGCTGTCTTTGCTACCTGCATGTCATCGAAGAGGAGAGAGGAGAGCGGCATGCCTAATTCCCCAGGAGGCTCCACGTGGGATCACGCGATTCGTCGCCTCCCGAACTTTCCAGGTTCCGACAGCGACTCCTCGTTCGCTCTCCCCATTTTTATTTATAGCTATCTCCAATTGGCCCTTTTTCCGACGTGTGTGGCCATTTCTTTCCTTTCTTCTTTCTTTAATTTATATTGACAAGGACCCAAACCAATAACGATAATGACATGATTATCTAATGCGGTTTGTAAGTTTTTATTTTATTCATTATGTTCTCTAAACTTTTAATTTATTTAACGTGATCCCTGAATTTTTATTATGTGTTCAGTTTAGTCCTTTAACTATTGAAAGTATGTAATATTGCCATTCAATTAATTCAAATTTGGGAACAATATCGAATGTTCACATATAATATATGGATTAAATTACATATGTACCAAAAGTCTAGCTATCATATTAAATAATATAAAATTTCAGATATCGTATCAAATAAAAAAAAATTGAGGTATCGCATTATATATTGTGCCAAAGTTCATAAACAATATGTATTAGTTTCTCCATCAATAAATATCTTCTCTCAAACTTCATATTTCGACAGTGACTCATTATTCGCTTTCCCCATTTCGATGTCTATCTCCAATTTGCCCCTTTTTTGAGCTATTTAAAAAAAAAAAAATCATATTGACAGAGACCCAAACCCAATAGAAATAATGACATAATAGTCCTTGAAGTTCGAGTTAACATATAACACATTTTCTAAAATTTTAATTTATTTAATATAATCCCTAAACTAATTAATTTAACCCCTAAATAATATGAAGATATTTAATATCGTCTTTTCATTAATTTAAGCTTACGTACAACATCTAACATTCTCATGAAAAAGTTCAATAACTAAATGAAAATGTATCAAAATTCTAAAAATCATATTGAACAATATGAAAAGTTTAGCAGGTCCTTAAAAGGTTAAAGGGAAACATTACATACCTTCGGATGGACTATATTTAGCAAATTAAATTTTCAAAAATACATTGCATATC
The DNA here is from genome assembly GCF_016545825.1 of Eucalyptus grandis. Classification (NCBI taxonomy): domain Eukaryota; kingdom Viridiplantae; phylum Streptophyta; class Magnoliopsida; order Myrtales; family Myrtaceae; genus Eucalyptus; species Eucalyptus grandis. Next base: position 6,918,403 of record NC_052613.1, read on the forward strand.
AAGTCTAGGGTAGAAATCGTTTGTGTCATGTTCCAATCTAATGATATCTAAAATATCTCCCTCCCCTCTTTCTCTCTGCACTTTTTTTTTTAAATTTAAAAGTGGGAAAAAGGGAAGGTGGCAATTGGCTTCCTCAATCAATGAAAGATCTCAGCAGTGGGTGACGTGGCGGCTTCCTCATCGCTACCGAACTATCCAACCCTCGCTTTTGCTGGCCTCGCTTTTTTTTTCTCTGCACACCCCCTCGACCTCCCTCCACGTCACCCGCCCTCCTATCTGCTCCCCCGTGCGCACTGCGCACCCCCAGCTCGATCCCCGCTCGTCTCCGCGATCCGACGGCCCTCGTCGCCTCCCGATGTCGGCGCACGTTAGCCTCCGCCACCGGCCTGTTCTTTTTTTTTTTTGGTTAATTCAAGAAATGCACGCTTTTTCAGAGAGAGAAAGAGATATCAGCGGAGATAATTTCTCTCTCTCTCTCTCTCTTGTCTGCTCGTCGCCTGCCTCCTCTGCGAAAAGACCCAAAAGTCTCTCTCTCCCGGCTGCGCTAACTTGCGCCGCGGCCCCTCCGGCGATCGTCGATCAGCCTCCGATCTCCGATCTCCGGGCGGCTCCGGGATTGAGCCGCAGCCGCCGTCGGAGTTCCGCTTCGGAGTTTTTTCTCTCTCTGTAGATTCGAGCTCGTTTCCGGCGACGCCGCGCTCCCGAACAGCTGTCGAGCTGGTCGGAGCTTAGCTGCTCGTCGGCGTTGCTGTGGATTTTGCTTTTTGTCGCTACTTTTGGTTACTGATGTGTGTATGAACTGACAGTAGGTGTTGGATTTCGGCATGTTCGATGAGGGATTTTCCGTGAGTAGATTCGTGGGAGATGTTGTGCGAACCAGAGTGTCGAGGACTATAACCCTAAGTTTAGTTTCGGTCGGGGCTGTGCGGAGGAGAGTTTCCATGGAAGTCCTTTAGCATCGCCCGAGGTTTTTTCGGCCTTGTCCTCTGTTGTCCCCCTGAGTGAAACGAGGAAGCGTTTTTCGGGTTAGCCAGCGAGAGAGCCTCTTAGCTGGAGCTATGGATTGTTTGGAACTGAATCTGAACAAAGAGATTGGTGATGGCGCCTCCGGCAGTGGCGGCGGTGGCGTTGGGGGAAGTGTTGGGAAGAATGCTAATAAGAGTGGTGGTGGGGAAGGATTCATTGACAGGAGCAAAGTGAGGATCTTGTTGTGCGATAACGACACGAAGAGTTCGGAAGAGGTCCTTACGCTTCTTTTGAAATGCTCTTATCAGGGTATAACTGTTATTTTGTTATTTGTCATTTTTAACAGCACTTTTTCTTTTTCTTTTCGCATTAGCTTTGGTGCTTTCTTTAGGGCCATAATTGTCGGTCATTTGGTTGATTTGAAATGCTTAACATTTGCGATTGCTTGCTTTATGTTAAAGTTTTCCATTTCTTCACGGAGAAGTGGTTTGAGAGGCTGTGGTAACAAAGTATGTTGGAAATTCAGAGCTTATTCATTCTCATATTATGTGCTGCTCAGGTGTGAGCTAATTTGAGGAGAATATTTGTCAAATATGAGGTGGAAATATGTCTAAATTGTGCTAGAAAGCATAGAGTAAAGCATCAAGTGTACCAAATTTGCCAAGTATGGATGAACAAAGATAGAGACCACTCAGAAAGCTTAAATTTAGAGTGTGCTGCTTACGGAGAATGGAATGTTAGCGATGTCCATTCTTGTTGTCAGGGATATGAGAGGAACTTCCAACTTGAGAATCTACAAGTGCAATGTCATAAAATTGATTTGTGAGAGAATGAAAAGCAATAGCATATGGTCTTTAAAATGGCAAGAGTATTTTTCTCCTCTATTCGATGGACAAATGCTTGGTAACTGTTTAATTAGCTTGACTATTGTCCAGCTGATAAAGCTAGAGAACATTAATAGGAAGTGATCTTCTGTTTAATACTGTATTGCTTAACTTCAACTGATTTCTTCTTTGATTAAACTCCTTCTCATTTCCACTCCGTTGGACTTGGGATGGGGTGCTGATTGTACTTTTGAAGGGGAAGAGATAATTGTCACCTCTCCCTCCCTCCCTCCCTCCCTCCCTCTCTCTCTGTGTTTTAGTAACATACTAGTATTTCCATTGTCAAATTAAGTGAGTCTCTAAATATGTGCTATACTAGGCTTTTGGTAGATCCTTTATTTCAAATTGAGGCCCATATTTGTTTGCATTTGTTTTGCAGTGACTGCTGTAAGATCCGCTAGACAGGTCATTGATGCTTTAAATGCTGAAGGGCCTGATATAGACATTATTCTAGCTGAAGTTGACATGCCCATGAACAAAGGCATGAAGATGTTAAAATATATTACAAGAGATAAAGAATTGAGGCGGATTCCCATCATCAGTAAGTTCATCATCGCCCGTTAGCTGCCAACGTTACCTGGTTGCAACACTTCCCTCCTCATCTTTCTAAGTTTAAGCAAATAGAGACATCTAGTTTTAGTTAACCTTCATCAAATGCATTTTAATATCGGAATCATTTGGAAACTAGTTGCCTCCACCAGCACTGGTGGATGGTTTTTCATTCATTCAATGTTATCGATATGTAGTTTCTTTCTGAATAAACAGGCATGGCTAATACTCTTGATTGTCAGTCCTCCTGGATGATGTTATGAGTTTTTTTAGAGGGGATTAGGGTTTTTTGAGGAAGAGTCCCTGGACAAAATATATGCGTTAGTTGCTTCCAAACTTATGATAGATGTAGATCCAATACTATCAATACTAATTATTCTATTATTTCTTTTTGGCTTTAATAAGTGATGTCAGCACAGGATGAGGTCTCAATTGTTGTCAAATGCTTGAGATTGGGAGCAGCGGACTATCTTGTGAAGCCATTGCGCACCAATGAGTTGTTGAACTTGTGGACTCACATGTGGAGAAGGCGACGCATGGTCAGTTTTGTGTGACCATGCTAATTTCCTTTCCATACTTACGACGAAGAATTATTTGATATTTGCTGAGTGGAAGTGCCATAGTGAATTAATCAAACCAACTACAGTGTTCAGATATGAGTTTGAAGTTTGTATGAGCTAGTTTAGACCATGATCTAAGCTGCTGGAGGCAGCTTTTTGAATGAAGTTTTCTTGCTTCAGGACCTGATAATTTGAGTGACATATTACACTTTACATGGTCTTTACATATTTAAATGGTAGTGCCCCTGTCCTTCAGGACACTTTTTCATGTCTATCCAACTACCTAGTCTTTGCTAATTTAATGAGTGCATTTGTATTGGAATTTTCCAATTACAATAGTCTTGAGCTTGGAATCTGCAAAGCAGCAGTTTTTAATGTTTTACTTCACTCTGTTTTTTTTTTTTTTTGGCAGCTTGGACTGGTAGAGAAGAACATTTTGAGCTATGACTTTGATCTGATTGGTTCCGACCCTAGTGATAATAATACAAATAGTACTACTTTGCTTTCTGATGATACTGATGATAAGTCCCGGAAGAATGCCAATCCTGAGATTGGGCTGTCTGCAACTCATGAAGACGAGGTGAGTATTACATAGAGTGTTGAGGTTCTTTGTTCCACTTACTGGAATGGATCAATTGTGGTGAAATTTTCTACCACTCTTTTCTGTGGAGCTGTGGGCATTCTGTTTTCCTGATAATATCAGGTCGTGAGAAATTTGAAATAAGGTTGTTTCATCTAATTAATTCATAGAGGCAGTTAGCTAAGTGGTGCGACAGCTAGCTGAAATGAAGAAACTGTTTGTACATACATGGACTGGATTAAGGTTGCTCCCAGGGAAAAACTAATGAAGAAGTGGGATCTATGAAGGATCTATTCTATCCTCTAAAATTTGGTTAATCTTGATGAGATTGTTGGGATGGCAAAATCTATGAAGAAATTGATTTCTCTTTTCATTCTGCCAAATTATGGTAAACTCATAAATTCACTACTCATATCCCAAAACTTGTGATGTACTAGTTCAGAATTATGATATTTCTGATTTCATCTTGTCAGTCTGGTGCTGTTGCTGAGCCCCCACTTAAAGGTGCAGTAAATTGTCGCCCTGATGTGCCAGGAATCAGTGATCGTCGAACCGGTGAGCATGCTTTAATTTGTATTATATTGTCTCTTGTAGCATGCATAGAGTCAGCCTGAGTGCTGTCATGTGCATCACATCTTTTGCAGCATTTTTTATGCTTTCCTGATGATATATCCTCATCAGTAGAATGAAGAATCAATTGTCTCTTTGTTTATTACTATTCCTATCACTATCACTATGTCTGTAATCCTGGAATTTGTTGTTGTGCAGGACCATGTTCCTCTGGTCCTAAGAAGAGTGAACTAAAAGTTGGAGAGTCGTCTGCCTTCTTTACATACGTCAAATCGACAATTGTCAAGAATACTCCTTCAACAGCTGAACAAGTTGATGGTTGTGCTTCTGTAAATTATCGGATGGAAGAGAAGAATCAGGCGGAGGATGAGCAGGCAGTTTATGATCCTCAAGCACATGAAAATGGAGAGGTCTGGGAGAAATCTTCCCTAGGAGATGAATTTCCAAGTGGGAGTAGTGTTCCAGATTCTGTGTCTTTGGAACGGTCCTGTACGCCGCCAGGGTCAGCTGACTTTCCTCAACAAAGGAATTTCATGGAAGAACGGGCACCTCAGATGCCTATACATGCGACAAATGAGCCTTCGTGTTGACCTCCCTGGATTGCCTGCGCAAAGCACATATCCATACTATGTGCCCGGAGTTGTTAATCCAGTTATGGTGCATTCATCAGCACAAGCGTACCAGAATAATCTGCATGACTTGCAAAACCATCCTACTTCAGCCATGTTGCCCCAGTACAGTCATCTTCCTCATTTTCCCACCCATGTAAATGGGATGGCGTCATTTCCCTATTACCCAGTTGGCTTATGCTTACAACAAGGTCTCATGTCTTCACCTCATTCATGGCCATCCTTTGGAGGTTCATCTATATCTGAAGCAAAAACGAATAAAGTAGATAGGCGAGAGGCAGCCCTACTCAAGTTTAGGCAGAAAAGGAAAGAGCGGTGCTTTGACAAGAAGATTAGGTATGTTAACAGGAAACGACTTGCCGAAAGGAGGCCCCGAGTGCGCGGCCAATTTGTGAGGAAAGTAAATGGTGTAAATGTGGATTTAAATGGCCAGCCTGAGTCTGCTGATTATGACGAGGATGAAGCAGAGTATGAGGATGAGGATCTGGCTTCGAGGGGTTCCACTCCCGATGCTGAAATTTCTGGAACATGAAGGTCATTTTTATCTGCTGAACCCATGAGGATACGAAAGCTGAGTTGCTTGCATCTCAATTCGGCAAAGATCATATGCAGCATCAGCTCTGATTATGGATGCCAATATCAGATTTCGGCACGGGAAAGGTGACGCAGATTGCACGAAAGCAGCTCACCGCTGTGTTCGTCTTCCAATCCAGGCCTGAACTGTGCACCGTGGGAGCTTCGTCCTTGGCCTTAATTATTCATCAAACAAAATGATGCCACGTGATATCGGTTCCCCATTTGATCTTTTCGTAGTTTGTTGGAACAGATACGTTAAAGTTTTGGTTTCCGCTTGCACAATTCGGAAGCTGGAAGCAAATATTTTTCAGATGAAAAGAAACTCCTATCCAGTTGTGCCGATTTGGGAACCAAGTCCAGCCGGTTTCTTTCCTGTGGGATTTGTAATTTGCTGCAAATTGACATGATTTCGATGGTGTTTTTAACTTTGATCTATCAAATTGAATTAACATTGGATTTTCCGTGTTATCAGGGGAGTGAATTTTTCCTTGTTCGACACCACTAAACATCATGAACTCGAGCTGCAATTCTTATGCTATACAGTGTGGATCAACAGATTCAAAAGTAGGGTACGGAACAAAAGACATACTAAAGTAGAGTGCGATAGATAATGAGAAAAGACCTTAGGCCAGGAAAAATGGAGTCTGCAGTGTGCATAAACTGACAGAAGCTTGTGACTATTTGCACTTTTAAGTAAGGAAAAGGTCGGCAAAATGGTGATGATTACACAAATAAAGACTCAGCTCAGCAAAAACATACACCATCATGCTCTAAGAAGACAAAAAATTTGCAAGTATTAGCAACATTCACACCATGGAAAAGCCATCAACAATTGAGCAGATAGGGACGTGTCTCCACCACGCGATGACATCAACGCAGCTTAAAATAAAGGATCAGAATAATGGCAGCGACGAGGGCCGCAATGATGGAGCCAATGATCCACTTGTTCCTGCTCATCCTTCTTGACATGGCAGTCAAAATCTTTTTACTCTTGCCGATATTTTCATCCACCCCATGAAGCTGTAAACCAAAGAACTAACATCAATAAATGTCTTCCTACAACGAATTTTAACAAACTGACACGCCCTGAACAGAAACCTATTTGTCCGACAAAGTACACAAAGGGTTCACATGCAGCAACAATCCCAAAAGTCCACATCAATATTCCTTGGGATAAAAAAGGATGATACATGAACTAAGCAAATTGGGACAGACCATATGGAGAGAGGGTCTGATCAGACCATGCTAGGATACTACCAGTAGGGGAGAACCAAACTTTCACAAGTAATACTGGAATTTACGTGGGAAAAGAGAGTAATTACTTTCTATCTCAGAAATCCTTAGATCGAGACAAAGCTGGAAAACTGGATTGAGCCAAATAAGGAATGCGATCATGGAGAATGACGTACATTGTTATGAGCATGCAGAAGGGATTGGCGTTGTTGATGTAGATCTTGAAGAATTGAGACGCAAAGTTCCTCTGTTTCAAGCATTGTCCTTCTACTTTCTTTAATTCTGTCAGTTGAATGATTTAATCTTTCTGTTGACATCAACAGTCTCCCCCTTTGATCAGCAGAAACCTAGCAATATCAATAAATCATCCACAGCAAACCAAACAAGGTAAGCAGTGAATACAAAGAAATATGTCACAGAGAGAGAGAGAGAGAGAGAGAGAGAGAGAGAGAGAGAGACCATCATTGCATCTGCCATGCCCGACTCCAGCAAATCGTCTCTGGCAGCCAGATTAGCATTTGGAGATGTAAGTCGTTTTACTTCGGTCTTCAAATTGTTCAGATCAGTTTTATATTCCCTTAACTTGGCAAGAAGCGTTGCTTTGACACTTGGCTGCAGACTGCGCGCCTCAAGGTCCATTTTCCGAATCTACAAGAATCATAAAAGCTCAACATAGGTAACTATTCATGGGAAAAAGAAAGGACTATACTAATTGATAGTGTTATTCTTGTATACCAGGGCTTCGGCATCATCCAAGCCAGCTTTAATTTCAGAAAGCTTCTGCTTCTTCTGCTCTGCATATTTATAAGGAACAAACAGCTCACCACAATCAGGTAACAAACAAAAATAAGTTAATTTCATACTTTATCACCCAGTTCCTAGTTACATCTCCAGACCCCTCTACATAATCAACTTCCTTAACCATCAAAGAAATTCTTTAATCTTCTCAAGCTTTTAAATGCCGATCGCAGAGAATAAATCAACAGATAACATGAGGAATAACCATGATCTGGAGTTCAGCATTAACCATAACAAAATGGTAAAAAGACACTCTTCCTCCCAATGTTTTTACACTTGCATTTCCATATGCCCAACCCACAAACGAAAACCAAGACTTTCTTACAATGCATTCCTCAGAATCATTAAAAACCCACAAAGGGCTCCATAGATTCTAAACATTCCATCAAATACATTCACCAATCTATCGAATCAAGAAAACCTTCCCCAATGCATTTCCATATGCCCAACCTACGAACTATAACCAAGACTTTCTTACAATGCATTCCTCGGAACCATTAGAAACCCATAAAGGGCACCCAGAGATTCTAAACATCCCATCAAATACAATCACCAACCTATCGAATCAAGAACACCTCCCCCAACAGCATTGGCAACAACGAAAAAGAAAAAAATAACATTTCGAACATCAAATCACACATTACCTCCGTTAAGGGCGGCGGCCGCCGTGCATTTCCGCGACAGATTCGCGGACACCTCGCAGTACTGGCGCTCGTACCCCTCGAACACCTGGCTCATCGCGCCCTAAAAAATCCGACCTTCACCACAACAGACGAAACCAAAACGACCCCCAATAATCAGCGCAACGACGACCAAATGCTCAACTCTCTCAGAAATCTCCGATCAAACACGGCCTCGATGCGGACTCCCCGACCGGTCAGATCACACCCCCCCCGATCCTCAAGAATCGAAATTGAAAAAGAAAAAAAAGACAGAATTCGAGCACCGGATATCCCGACCGGATGATCGAATTCAAAAGTCGGGAGAGGAGATCGAAACGCACCGTCGGGTGAATCGGAGGGTCGCCGGAAGGTCGCCGGAGAATTTCGACGGGAGAGCCGATCGGAGAGGGAGGAGGAGGAGGAGGAGGAGGAGGGGAGTTTTCTCAGGGAGCGGAAAATGGGAATTTTGGGGTGGTTTTCCTCGTTATTTACGGTTGGTGCCACCGCGACTGGGAAAGTCCGGAACCGTCCTTAGCTGGGCCCCGGAATGTCGTTCTCCATAAATAAATGGTTTCGGTTTTTCTTTTTCTTCTTTATCTAAAAATATTGGTAAAAATAATGTAGGGAAGTTTCAACAAATGGCATGAAATGTCTTAACTTTCTCAAATAAAATTGAAACTGAACATTATTTCAAATAAAAATCTAAAAGTAACCAAATTATTTTAAATAAGAATTTAAAGTGGTTAAATTGTCTCAAATAAGGGCTTTTAGCCAATGGTGACTTTTCCAGCGATCGGAGAAAGAGGTATTTATATTTTTTTAAATTATTTTGATTTTTTCATCCTTTGATTTTTTTTCCTTTTTCTTTTCTTTTTTCCTCTTCTCTCCCTTGGACATCCCCCCCAACCCCCAAGCCTCAATGATCTCGCCAACCCTCGCCATCACCCCACCTGCGATGAGGTAGTGGCCACACCCTCCTACCTATATTTTTTTGTAGTTTTTTGAAATAATGTTCATTTCATGTACTTATTTGAAAAAATAATGACACTTCATATATTTATTTGAAATTTTCCTAATAACGTATTATTTTGATAGATAGTAGAGCATGGTCAGGGTTGGCCCGGCCACCCCTTAACCCTGACCAACTCCATACAGTGTTGTTGGCCCTCAATTTTTGGTGACCGGCGACCAACCCTATTGAGCTTTGGACCGAGGACCGGGACCGACTCAATGGGTTCGGGTCGGTTGGCCTGTGGTCAACCAGGACCGATCGATAATTATTTTTCGTCTTATTTTTTATACTTCCTAAAAAAGCAAACATACATATCCAAATTACATATCCATCGACAATGCGGCATTGTGCAACTAAACTATAAATAAAAATACATATTTAGCAAATTTAAGATGACACAATAATAGAAATTTCGTACCTGCTAACCACTTATCGAGATATGGGACAAGATAGAAAATTCTTGTAATCATCTATCTTTAATATTCATAACACCATATGCAATATTGTTTTTTTTTTTTTTTGGTGACCGGGGGAACCCCGCACGCGCTTCGCGTCGAGGTAAACCCCGGGAGGCACGTGAGGCACGTGAGGACCCACCACCCACGTGCCCCGGGTAAGACACGGCTTGCACTGAAGCACGACAACTCCGTGGATCGAACTCAGGACCTTTGCGTTAGAGGTCCCTTGCTCAACCACCTACGCCACCACCACAGGTGGTCATATGCAATATTGTTTTCCTGCATTTGATCATATAAAGTCCACTCAACCAAAAAATGAGCTTCACACCACTGGTAGAAATCACCGTACCTCAAGCAGTACTACTCTATTATTCAAAAACTTCTACCATTCGACACAAATTGAAAAGCAAAGTGCAGCTGAAATTCATTAGTAAAATACAATTAAACCATAAAAAGTTCAAAATACTTAATATAAACCATGAATATATAACTTCACATCTTGTTAATTCACTTGAACTTCTAAAAACCTAAAAACAAAACAAACGACACATAATTAATACTCAACAAAATTTTTAAATTGAAATTACTATTAGTACTATTGATAGAACATTTCAATATAATATAATATAACAAACATTTTACTTAGGTTTGAATATATAAAAGAATTATAAATAATAATATAATATACAGGGTTGATCTAGGGTTGGACCGACCCAAAAGTCTTAGGACCAGACGACCAATCCGCACAGGTGTTGGTTTTTGGAATTTCGGGTATCAGGATCGACCTAATCCCCGAACGGGGAACCGGATCATGGCCCAGGCGAGTTGGCCGATCCAGGGGTCGACCCTAAACCACTGCTCACCCCTAATAGATAGAGAAGAGGTGATTAATTTTGAAGTGAAAAGGCATCAAATTATAAATTTGGAAAAGTCGATTCTTGACTTTTGAAACCGATCAACTTTCAAATGGGCCAACAATTGAAGGTCGACTCAAGAAACAACTTACTTACTTTTTTTGTTTCAATTTTTTTGAACTCAATTGCTCTCTCATGATACATTATTTTTGCAAAAAGTCCTTGAACACCATAATTGGCACGTGTTTTGTTGGAATACTCAATCTCATTATTTTCCATAGAAGTATGAGGATTTTTAGTTATGAACCCATTCAAAATCGGTTCTACCTAAAAATCGATTTTAAAATTTCTACAAAACCATTTTCACTCGGAAACCAAATCGGTCAAAGTCGGTTCTTAAAGTTTGAGCCAAAAAAAAGTCTCAAATTTCAAGTTTAGTCTCGATTTTATTCTAAATTATATTTTTCAACTCTAATTCCAAATCTACCCACCCACAATCAAAAGAAATGGCAATTAGGTCTTTCAGCAAAACAACAATCGTGGAGGGAGTTGAAGAACAGCCCGACTCTACAATCTCTCTCTCTCTCTCTCTACCTTTTTCAGCATCTAGCTTTTTTGATCCGCATCGCTCGCGTCTGTTCGAGGAAAAGGTGTTCAGATTGTGTTGTCAGTAGGAGGGAGGCTCTGTCCGTGTACGTTTGAACTCGCAATGGAGATAATTATTGAAGATTGGACCTATTCGTGGGTGAAATTTTAGCACCTGCTGAACGCACACCACCTGTTCGATGATATTCTCCAGAGGAACCGCGTCGAGATGTAGAGGCATTCTCGGCCAATGCCGCGTTGCCCGACATTGCGAACCGCGCCACGGACGTTTATGCTCCACGCGGTCGGCCCCGCGGGCGCTGCTCGAGCGGCGGGATCTCTGCGACGCAGTTTCGACCCCGGTCGGTAGCTTGGATGACCTGGAATCGAGTCTTGATCGGTTCGGAGGCCGTTTGACGTCGTCCCTTGTCACCCAAGTGATCGACCGTTGCAAGGACGGAGCGCCCACCAGGAGGTTGCTGAGATTCTTCTCTTGGGCTAGGAAGAATTTGGGCTCCGGTATTGAGGATAAGGATTTTAACTATGCAATTGAGGTGTTTGCGGAGAAGAAGGATCACACGGCGATGGAGATACTGATCTCGGATCTTGGGAAAGAAGGCCGGGTGATGGATAAACAGACTTATAGTGTAGTAGCGGAGAAATTGGTGAGCTTGGGGAGAGAAGGTGAGGCATTGGGTCTCTTCAAGAACTTGGAGAAATTCAAATGTCCCCAGGACAGTGCAACGGTGATGGCTGTTGTCAATGCGCTCTGTTCCAAAGGACATGCCAAGATGGCCGAGGGGGTAGTTCAGCATCACAAGAGTAATTTAGAAGGCATCGAGCCGTGTATCTACAGGTGTCTTCTATACGGGTGGTCTGAGAAGGAGGATGTGAAGCAAGCGAGGAGAATTATCAAGGAGATGAAATCTGCTGGGTTTATGCCAGATTTGTTTTGCTTTAACACCTTTCTCAGATGCTTGTGTGAGCAAAACCTTAAGCGTAATCCTTCAGGTCTCGTTCCAGAATCTTTGAATGTGATGATGGAAATGAGAACCTTTATGATCGCTCCTAATTCAATTAGTTACAATATTGTGCTTTCATGTTTGGGTAGGGCTAGGAGAGTCAAGGAATCATGCCAAATTCTTGACCAAATGAAGAAGTCAGGGTGTTCTCCAGATTGGGTGAGTTATTATCTAGTTGCGAGAGTATTATATCTGAGCGGAAGATTCGGCAAGGGCAACAAGATAGTAGATGAAATGATTGAGCAGGGGTTGGTGCCAGAGCATAAGTTTTATTATGATCTCATTGGCATTCTTTGCGGGGTCGAGAGAGTGAATCATGCTCTCGAATTGTTCAAGCGAATGAAAAGCAGTTCGTTGGGCGGATATGGGCCGGTATATGATGTTCTCATACCAAAGTTTTGTCGAGGAGGCGATTTTTGTAAGGCCAGAGAGCTTTGGGATGAAGCAGCAAGTAAGGGCATCAATTTAAGATGGCCCGAGGACATGTTGAACCCTCAGATCACTGAAGTTTTTAAACCAGTGAGGAAGTTGGAGGATGTTGAGCCTTTGGTATGCATGATTGAAGAGCCCCCATTGCAAAATAGTAGGGTCAGAGGAAAGAAAAGGAAGAAGAAGCAGAAGAAGAAAGGCTACAAGAAAGGCATGAAATAGAGCTAGTTCAGCACAGTGTCAGTTCATCGCCTCTCAGTATTGTAGCTTGCATAGACCCATGGAAAAATGTTCACTTTAGTCCTACAGAGTATTGAGGTGCGATTCCAGTTTATGAATGTTGATTTTGTGCTTGAACTCCATTTAGCCAGACTTCCACTTCATTGTATGGCTGACTTTTTCATTTTTTCTTTCTCACATGAGTTCATCTGATGTTTGAACATCCACTTGCAGGTCTCTGGGCCTTGCTGAATCGATTTGCAAAGCACTTGTGGGAACAGCAAATATTCCTTATCCTCATGAATGACAATCGAGCGAGACTCGATTTTTGGGTTTCCCCTGGAAACCCTGAATAACCACTCAACTTGAGTCAGATTCACCTGATGATCTCATCAAGAAAGAGTTGAGTTTTCGGAATAGGAGTACATGCTAATGTGCCTAATTGATCATGCCCCGCCTGAACTGTAGGATCACCCTTGCATGTGCTGCCCCTTTTGGACGAAGCAAGCAAACATACAGCTGGGGCCTTTCATTGCTCGGTTCAGCCCTTTGATTGCAGATGCTATGACTATTCTCTACTGCAGGCCCGCAAAACGCCGTTGTCCAAGGACAAAAATATGGTGGCTCAGCTCAGATAAGATCTGAAGGGCCGGAAGGGCCCATGAAATGAGGCAAGTGCACCAGCAGTGCACATGTCAACAAGTCCCACTTGCCATTTATTATCATTTTCTGTCCCATGAACAGTGTTTTGGAGCGGCACCTGGCATATTCCCCTTATGTAGCGGCAAATTGAGGATGGAAAAATGAGAACTTTCAAAGAAATTCAAGAATGAGATGCGTTCCCATTTGACCGTGGATGAATTGTGTTTTCTTCCACCGGCAGGGAAAACGAGTAGGAGGGTCAAATCAGCCTTTTTATTCATTTGATTATTCGGTTTGATTAAGGTTTAAAAATACTACACAAGACAGCCATGCGCTCACTGTCAAGAGACTCAAGGGGCCCCATTTAGAGTTGGCAATACCCGCCATTCCATGGATTTCCCCGATTAGTTTGTTTCTTGAATGATGTGAGATTCTTGAAAACGACCGACTCTTTCCATATTTTGCAGATCACTCTAAAACCCAAAATCCATAAATCCAAAATCCATAAATCGATGGATCACACATTTCAGTATCGATCCGCCTGTGTCCTAATCGGAATGGTTAAAAATAAATTGACATGTCTAGGTACATATTTCGCGGGGGGAAAGTTCGTTCACAAATCTCATAAATTCGACAATTTGTTAACATGGTTCTCCGTGGAATCGAAGCTTACGCATCAGATCATTTTCTTGATACTATACATCCAAGATTATTTGAAAAATCAAATAATATCATGGGGGAGATCCGAGACGGGACAAAGAGAATCGTGCTTTGTATTAAAAAATTGCAATGTCAAGAAAATGAAAAGAAAATTTAAGACAGTCGGTGTCGGACCCATGTTGCTGTCCAGCTTCCACTCACCTGCCTCTCTCTCTCTCTCTCTCTCTCTCTCACATGGTGCTTCTTCTTCTTCTTCCTTCGGTCTACGTGAGCTCCACTACTCCTCCCCACGTCTAGGGTTTATACACCCACCTTCCCTCCCAAAACGTCGACTTTCGAGCAGGGCAGGTCGAGATCTCCCCGGAATCCTCCAAATGCCCGGCCGGCGAGCGCTTCCATGACCTTGCGCCGCCGGATTCTTTGATTTTCTTGCCAAATCAAGAAATGGGTCAGGACGGGTTCACCCCCCAGAAGCGGACCTCCTCCTCCCTGCCGACCACCGCCGCCAACGGCCGGCACGCGTCCCGCATCATCCCCCGGGGGCGGCAGATCCAGAAGACGTTCAACAACATCAAGATCACGCTCCTCTGCGGCTTCGTCACGATCCTCGTCCTCCGCGGCACGATCGGCGTGGGCAACCTCGGGAGCTCCGACGCCGACGCCGTCAACCAGAACCTGATCGAGGAGACCAACCGGATCCTCGCCGAGATCCGGTCCGACTCCGACCCCATCGACCCGGACGACCCGCCCGAGGCCGAGATCAATCTCAACGTCACCTACGCGCTGGGCCCAAAGATCTCGACTTGGGATACCGACCGCAAGAATTGGCTCGAGAGCAATCCCGAGTTCCCCAGCCACGTCAATGGTAAGCCTAGGATCTTGCTCCTAACTGGGTCGCAGCCGAACCCTTGCGATAACGCGATTGGGGACCACTATTTGTTGAAGGCTGTTAAGAACAAGATTGACTATTGTAGGATTCATGGGATTGAGATTGTGTATAATATGGCTCATTTGGATAAGGAGCTTGCTGGGTATTGGGCCAAATTGCCCATGATTAGGAGGTTGATGTTGTCACACCCTGAGGTGGAGTGGATTTGGTGGATGGACAGTGATGCTTTGTTCACTGATATGGTGTTTGAGATCCCGCTTTCGAAGTATGATAAGCACAATTTGGTTATTCACGGGTACCCTGATCTGTTGTTTGATCAGAAGTCGTGGATTGCTTTGAACACTGGAAGCTTTCTCTTTAGGAATTGCCAGTGGTCATTGGATTTGCTTGATGCTTGGGCACCGATGGGCCCGAAGGGGCCAATCCGTGATGAGGCTGGGAAGATTTTGACTGCTAATCTGAAAGGAAGGCCGGCTTTCGAGGCGGATGATCAGTCTGCTTTGATATACTTGCTGATCTCTCAGAAGGATAAGTGGATGGATAAGGTGTTTGTTGAGAATTCTTATTATTTGCACGGTTATTGGTTGGGATTGGTGGAACGGTATGAAGAGATGATTGAAAAGTATCATCCTGGTTTGGGAGACGAGAGGTGGCCATTTGTGACTCATTTCGTGGGTTGTAAGCCTTGTGGGAGTTATGGGGATTACCCAGTTGAGAAGTGCCTAGGAAGCATGGAGAGGGCATTCAATTTTGCAGACAATCAAGTGCTCAAACTGTATGGGTTCAGACATCGGGGCCTGTTGAGTCCCAAGATCAGGAGAATACGAAATGAAACTGTTACTCCTTTGGAGTTTGTAGACCAGTTTGATATTCGCCGACCGGTACATGGAAATAGCAGATCATAGAAGCCAGTGAGAAAAGGTTTGAATGTGTTTAGTTATGCAGAGTAATGCCAATCATCTGTGAAGTTCACTTGATTTGTTCTGTTGTTTCAGTAATGTTACCGACATTGCAAGGGTAGACATTTTTTTATTAAAAGAGTAACTCTTCTGTTGAACTTGTTTGGGCATCTCTGAAGAATAGTGATTATACCATATAATTTCCTGTTAATTTTATATGTTCTTTCAAAGACATCAAATTTGTCCATTTCTCCAGTCCAGGTGATAAAGATCCATTACTAATTACAGTCATATGGTTCTAGTGTTTTTTTTTTTTTAATTATAACTCGAACCTCCTGACTTTGCCTTCGATCCACGAAGTAGATTGTTGATTAAACCTCCATGCACTGAAATGTGAGCTGTGGTCATTGTTGGTATTGATGTTACTGGCTATTTTGTTCCTTGAGGTTTTATATCAGATTTTAGATGTAGATATCTTGTAACCGTTGGTTTGCTTTGTACTTGTCATCCCATGAGAGTCGTGATTTTTTTGTTTTCCCATGTGCTTAATTCAAATGAAGTTGACAACATAATGTCTGTGCATTTGGCTCTCTTTATGCAGCCAGATGATGATGATGCAAAAATCAATTTCTTCTCTTGGTATTCTGCTCAACATTTTTCTTTGTAAAATGAGCTGTGTGTCATTAAAAAATGCTTAATGGGTATTGACAATTTATCTCAATCAGTTCTTGTAAGCATACTGTCAATTGAGTGATTTGATTGTAGTTATCTGGTCATGCCCTTATCTGATCAATGAACTTGTAAATGTCAACCACCACCATATGCAATCCGCCATGATACACAGTAAATGACTTTGGACTCCCAGGGAAGCCTCTATCTTAACGTGAATTAGTTTAGAAGTGTGCATCTTTGAGCAACTTCGCTGCACCTTTTTTATGTTACTCTTTGTGAAAATCGTTAGTGGGGTTGGGGTATTAGTCTGGACGGTAGCACGTGAGAATCCCGTGATCTGGTTTTAGATGTGGCTCCACATGATATTACGGCAGTAATAAACTGCCAAAATGGGGAACCGGAAAATTGGAGTCTCGAGTTCAAGAGTTGTTCCTGCCCAACTTACAAGCATGCTCCTAAATGCTGACCTTTGGTTTGTGTAGCAGTGGCCCTTGTTATTGAGAGAATGGTAGAAACCCCACTCTGGCAGGAGATATATCTGTAGTGAAAGACATAGTGTGATAGTAACGAGAAACCACACATGAGGGCTAGAGATGTCCTGTCTTTGCAATGCAAACGGTGTTTGGGAGAATACCCTTGGAGCTCTATTTATTGATTTCTTCCCTGGGTATATATGGATGTCTACAAGATTGGTAATGGCAAGTATATATCGCTTGAGTGGTGCTAGGTACAGTGAGACTGATGGGCATGGGATGTGCAAATTGTGTACCCTGCAGGATGCCTGCCCGGATTGGGTAAATTTTTCCTGCAAAAATGCCTAGCCACCCCGCCCTGCCCTGTGAATCTGCCCATTTGCACCTTTAAGAAAAAGATATATATATCATTGATTTATGTATTTGATTTATGTGTTTGTTAGGAAAATATGATATAATATTTCCTAGAACTACTACCACTAAAAACCCTTTTAAAAATAGCTAGGTTGGAAAGTCCTTTAGGTAATCAAAATGATGCATTTCATCTTCAATTGAACATCGGTAGTCTTGGTTTTCACAAAAATCAAAGCTAGGATTCGATCCAAAATCTACCAATCCATTCTTTCTTATGGCCATGCCCTGCCGGTCCCCATTGCCCCTCAAAGGTAAAACTGCTGTGGGGGCGAAAGATTTAATCTCCTCTGGCCAGGACAAGAACGTGATCCCTGCACGCCCGTGTTGTCCCGTCCCGTGCCAATCCAGAGCAGTATGTGAGCTCACTAATTAGGCGAGCGGGCTGTGTTCACTACTTGATAAGAATCCATCACGCTGATGGATTCTTATCAATTGGTAGATTTTGATCGGTCTAGCCTAGAAGACTATGCCAGTTGAATTAGTGCATCTTTGCTTTTGATACTGCTTTGGGTGGTAGTAGTTTAGGAATATGATCTTGATTGGTGGACTGGAGCAGGGTCGATCCGAACGCCGAAAGGAATCTCGTTGCATCCGGCAAGCTCGTCAAATAAGTTTGAAAAGGCTAAGGATGGCCCCCCATTACATCTTTTAGTATAATCTCCAGTATCTGTCATTTTCCTTCTCCCTTACAAAATTAACGAAAAGCTTATTGTTCATGAGACGAATTAGCACCAATGAACAAGAAAAGATGGCGTGCTTGGAGGATTTTATGAACTATGTTCCAAATGAACCTGCACTTTAATGACGGCACCGTGAAATTCTCCGCACTAAAATGGGGTATGGAAATATCACGAGAATTTCCCAAATTCTACGAGGAATGCAGCGTCTCGGGCGACATTTACCGTCTCGAGGAGTGCGGCTTTGGATGGCCAGCTCATCGACTGTAGTGCTGCCAAGGGCCTGTTTTTTGTTTGGCTTTTGTTTCTGTTCCCTAATACGATTTTCGTTTTTGTTAAACAAAAAAAAGAATAAAAACGCGTTTTATTTACGCTTTTTGTTCGAAAACAAAAGTGGAGTATAAATAAGAAACAGAAAAAACTTGTTTCTTATTCCCGAAAACACTTTTTTAAGAAACAATTTTCTCTCTTATTTTTTCTTTTCTTTATTTTCTTCTTCTTTTCCTCTTCTTTTTCTTTTTGACTAATTTTTTCTTCTCTTTATTTTCTTCTTCTTATCCTCTTCTTTTTCTTTGGCCGGTCGGCCTCGCCATGGCGCAACCACGGAGTGTCGCAGGGACAAGACTTGTCCTGGCCAGAGGAGATGAGATCTTTCGCCCCCACAGCAGTTTTACCTTTGAGGGGCAATGGGGACGTGGCCATGGCAGGGCCAGCAACCGGCCAAAAGGGAGAAAATTAAAAATTAAAAATAAATTAAAAAATATTAAAAATTAAAAGAAAAAAAATTATACAAGTTTACCAAACGTGTTTCTATTCTTTTTCTATTCCGTAAAACAACAATTTTGTACAATTTACCAAACACGTTTTCTATTTCATTTTTAACAATTTTTAAACGGGAACGTTACTAAAACGCCCAAGATGCCCTTTAAATAAGACCTCTGGGCTTCGTGGAGGTCTCGACATTCATGTACAGGCTCGATCTAGGCTTCAAATTCATAACTTCATGTCAAACATCCGAACATTCTATTCATCATTGTCGTGGTTGTTATTGTTATAAGAAATGCGTGAGATGGGTCTGTGTTTGCACGGATCCGTCTCGCCTTAAGGAGTTTATTACAAGAGTTTTGCTGTGTTTTTTACCCTTAATTGCATGGAGGTTCTGTTGTTTCATGGACTGCAAATACTGAACAGGACTAGATTCTAACTAATGGTTCTTAATTAGTAGACTATAGTTTGGATACTAAAAATCGAAAGAGTCGACGCTTTCCATATTATAGTTAACAATTTATTATTATTTAGAAAAATTAATTTTATCTATGAATTAGCCGTATTCAAAAGGTATTGAACGACGAAGCTCCATTTGCATGCATCTGAACCCTAGGACAAAGGGACAATCATCCCTCTTGGGTTGATTAGGATTCGAAAAGGCCAAACGAAATTGGTCAAAACCCAACTTTTTTTCTTCTACCAGTTTTGAGTAGATTCTCTTTTCGGCAATTGTTCTAGAAAAAAAAAAAAAGAGAATCTTGCCATAGTCGGCACAAGTTGGATTAATTTAGGGTGCATAATAACCACCTATTTCCGTTAGAAATAATTTTTTTTTTTTATTTCAGATTTGTTTCTAGAATAAAAATTCATTTAATAAACCTATTGCATTTTCAGTGAAATAAATTGTTTCTAGAAATAGATTAATATTATATCATATTTTCCTAACAAATACATAAATCAATATATATCTTATCTTAAAGGTGCAAATGGGCAGATTCACAGGGCGGGCCGGGGTGGCTAGGCATTTTTGCAGGAAAATTTTACCCAATCCGGGCAGGCATCCTGCCGGAAAATATGTTCAGTCGCTGGCCGCCACCGCCGGTTGCCAATCCACCACCATCCACCGGTCCACCACCGTCGAAAGGAAAAAAAATTGTGTTGTTATCAAACGAATTTCTATTTTTAAAGTAAAATTTTTTTGTCATTATCAAACTGTTATTTTGCTTAGAAACTCTTCTAGAAATAGAAATAGAAAAATCTATTTCTCTTTTCTTACCCTTTACCCAAAAAAAAAAAAAAATCTATTTCTCTGTCAGAAATCAATTTCTGGCCTGAATGATTATCATTTACCCCCTTAATTTTTTCCACTTACAGGTCGGACTGCATTTGTATCGTATTGACTTGGCCAGAAGTTTCGGGCCTTTTGTAAAATTATGGTCAGTGGTTGAACTACTTGGCCTAAATTAGCGGCATTATGAAATTGAGCGAAAGTTGAAGGAATATACTCCAGACCGCCATATTTGCTTGCATTGAAAATGGTCGGTTGGACGATACCGACCTAGTAATGTCTCATTAATGGCATTGACAACCACAGGCCTAATCACATCAGAAACGTGCATATCGTTGGCCATGTCATTTTGTTGTTACTCCAACAATCCCTTCATGGTGGTTACCATAACTGCATTGGGCTCCATTTCTCTTCTCTGCTGGTCTTTGAGTTGCTGTTGAATATTGACATTCCTCTCCTTGTTTTTGCTTTGCCACTGCCTGAGTAGCTTCGGAAGGCACACGCCTATCGTTGTCATGTTACTGCAGCTGATTGTTGCCAGCGGCATTGTCAAGCACCGGTCGATTCCTAGTCCTAACCATTTATCTTTCCTCAAATCAAATTACAATGATCTATTAGGCGTACCAAAAAGATATTTCCTAGAAATCGGGATTTGTCCTAATTAGTAAAATTCCTTTCATCAAAGGTTGATATTTGGCTTTTTGTTAAATTTGGTGGCAATTAGATAGGAATCAAATTTGTATAAGGATGAAGAAGGATAAATTTTAAAAAAGATGTGTGGAATCTATTGATAAATTGAAAATAAATAAGGATTTTGTGTTGATGATTAGGGATCCTTTTACAACAGTAACACATCACCTTTTATAAATTACAAAACATAATCGCTCATAATTAGTTAATATTCTAATGATAGTTACAACTTCATGCCCATAACTTTAGACCATTGGTCACACATCGACCTTATATACATGCGGTTACAACCCCATAAGTGCCATTGAGATCAATTGTCAATCAATATCATTGTCTTCAATGAGCATTCTCACTTCATCTCCTATCTTCATTTCCCTGCATCCAATACTTGGCCAAATTCATTTTAACATCAACCATATATTGGTTTCACCATCCCATCGATATAGATGTCGATGATTCACCAGCATGTGTCAATAATTGTAGTTTGCAATCATCGATATCTTTGCTCATAGTTGTCGATGAATTCTACCATTGTCAATAACTGCATTACATAACTATTGGCAATTATCAAATCACTTGTCAATAATCATGTCAATCACCCGCCTCTAAATTCAACCAAAATGACTTCGCGTCAATTATAAAGAGTTGGATTTGTTGAAATTAATTGTATTTATGGCTCAACATAAGTTCACACATTTCTTCTTCAACCTTCGGCGTTAATGGATGATTTAATGGATGCATTTTTTCAGCTCTAGTGCATTAGTCTTGGAACAGTTTTATGGATGAATCAATTGATGCGTTAATTCAGCCTTGATCCAGCAGTTTTGCAGCAATTATGTGACACATTTATGGACGAATTAGTGGATGGATGTGTTAAGGAACGAATTCCTTCATCTCACTCGCATTAAAGGACGTGTTAATGAGGATCTTTGAAAGTCTCTCCACAACAATTCTCAAATAATCTTTAACTTACAAAAATGATTATCTTCTAAGTTTTCTTTAATTCATGGTAGATAAAGTCATTTCAAAAATCAAAATTCCTCTTTAGAAAAACACTCCTCCTAGTATGTCGGTTTCTCATTAGCAAGAAGTGCCCAAACAAAGGCAAGGGTTATGATGCAACCAAGCAATTGAATCTAACATAGCATGAAGATAATGAGAAATTAACTAATGTGGTGGTGTTTGAGGTATTATTAGTGTTGAACAATACCGATTGGTACCACCGCCGCGATGGCTCCATTGGCTAAGACTCTACCGATTCTCAACGAAGAGGTGAAGGGTTCAAACCCAAGGGAGGCGCTAGGTGTATTAAGTGTGACTCGAGGTGGTGGGTCCCCCCGCTTAAGTGTCACCTCGGAGGTTTACGGGGCGCGGGCTGTCGGCTGCAAGCCGGTTCCCTCCAGCACCAAAAAAAAAAAAAAAAAAAACAATACCGATTGGTGGTTGAACACAGTGCCATAAATCACATTTGTGTGAATAAACACATGTTCTCTTTTTTACGAGAATGTTGAAGAAGAAAAAAAAAACTCTATATGGCTAACTCTACCTTAGCAAAGATTGTCGGGAAAGGAAAAGTGATTATAAAGTTCACCTCTAGCAAATAAATTACTATGCTAAATGTGTTGCATGTACTAGAAATCTGGAATACTCTCATTTCTGACCACCATATTTGTCAAGAAGGGTCTCAAAATTATTTTTGAATTTGACAAGTTTGTATTTTCTAAATGGGAATGTATGTGGGGAAATGATACTTGTATAATGATCTATTCAAAGCCAATATAGCTATCATTGATGTAAACTCGAAATTCTTGTACCTAAAGACTACTAATAAAAAGAGGTCTTCAATTTATATTATTGTGTCTCATTTTCTATGGTATGGTAGATTATGGCACATAAACTATGGTTTAATGAAAATGATAGCAAACTTAGGGCTAATTCCAAGGTTTGACTTGGAATCCATTACAAGTGTGAGACTTGTATTGAGGCTAAGTTTGCTAAGAAAGCTTTCAAATCAATGAACCTCTACAACTAATTCATAGTTATTTATGGGAAGAAGTACAGCTCAAGTGTCAAAACTTAGCACGAATAGACACTTAAATGCCAAAAGTTAGAAAAGTGCCACTTAAGTGTAACTTTTTTTGAAAAGTGGAATACTTAAGTGTCACATTCAACAAATCCCATTGAAGTCCTACGTGACAATTTTTTATTATTTTTGCTCATTTACGTGACTCTTCGGAGAGCTAACTTAGCAAAAATGCAAAAACGATGTCATTTTGGCGTAGATTTGAGTTTTAATATAAAATTTAATTAAACTATAAAAAATAATTTAAAAAAAAAAAAAAAAGGGGGCAAGGAGGAAGCACACGCTGAGAGCGAGTCCTCATTGTCGCCGAGAAGGGCCAACACAGTTGAGGGAGGATCGGCCTTGGTCGTGGGCCCGACTGGGGGCTACCAACCCCGACTTACCAACAGCGAGGGCCCGCAAGCCCTCGCCCGACCAAGGGCCATCAGCGGTTGGGGCGACCCTCCAATGGATGGCGGCCCTTGTCTCGGCAGGCGAGGGCCGCCAACCTCGCTGAATCTAGGGAGGGCTGACCCTCCAAGCAGGTGGTAACCCTTGTCCCGGTTAGGGCCCCCAACCTCGCGGATTTGAGGGAAGGCTGCAACCCTCACCCTAGATCTAGGCGAGGGCTCATGGGCCCTTGTTGTTGGTCAGCTAGGCCAGGGGCCGGTAACCTCGACTAACCCTCCCGCATCGTCGTCAACCCTTCCTGGCGACGGCAAAGAGGCAATGGTGGCGAGGGCTCATTCTTAGCCGTGTGCTTTCTCATTCTTTCTTTTAAAAAAAAAAAATGTTTTAAAAATGTTAGTTTTAAATTTAATTTAATTAATTTGTATATTAATTATTTATAACATCAGCAGCAAAACGATGTCGTTTTGCACTTATCTTGCCGGAAAATCGCTACGTTAGTATTTTGGCCGGATTTTCTCGCTGTTGACACTTGATCCACTTTGCTCCTATTTTGGCACTTAAGTGTTTATTCATGCCAAATTTTGGTACTCTAGGTATTCGGTACTCATTATTTATGTGATTTAAAGTTTATAGAAAGTAGAGGATGAAAGAAATACTTATTTTCCCATTATGGATAATTGTACTCGATTTTGCTATGTTTATCTATTAAAATAGGGCAGAAGTACACCACAAGTGCCATAACTTGGCACGCCGGGACACTTAGGTGCCATAACTTCAAACGGTACACTTAAGTGCCACTTTTTTTTTTCGAGTGGGACACTTAAGTGCCACCTCCGCGACCCTTGCCGGAAATCCTACGTGGCAATATTTTATTACTATTTTTTGCCAACGTGGCTCGGAGAGCTGAGTCGGCCCTCACTCACCAGAAACGACATCGTCTCGCATAATAAAAGCCCCAAATCTTCCAAAACGACGTCGTCTCCCCAAATGCCCCAAATCTAAAACCCTAAATCGGCCAAAATCCCTATTGAAGTGCTCGAATTGAAGTCTCGAACCCTAATTTTCATTTGCCCAAAATTCCTTCGTTGAATCTTGGAAATGGAGAGCGGGACTCGTAGGCGCCTCAATTTCCTCTCACCGAAGCGAAGGAGAAGGTCAGCGTTTCTTTTTGTGGGTTACCGAGTCCAAGAAGAACATCGTGGACTCAAATCAATCCTGGGAGAAGATATTATGGATGCGCCCGATATAAAGAAGCGTCGAAGTGCAAATACTTCAAATGGATCGATGAGAAGTTCTCGACCGCGACGTGAGGTGATATTGGATCTACTTCATAAAAGACAGCAATCTCCATCCGTGTTCGTGGACGACTTGGACGATGTTGACTCAATGCAAGCTCAAGTGTCTTCAGTTAAACTTTTGAAGAATGAAGTCTCAATGCACGCTCAAGCATCTTCAACTAAACCTTTCAAGAATGAAGTTCCAATGATGAAAATTGAACGAAAGTGTTACCAAGCGTGTATTATGGTGTTGTTTTGCTGTTTATTGTACTTTTATGATGAAATGTAAAGTACTTGAAAATGAGAAAAAGTTTCTCCGACTGCCATAGTTAAAAATGGTGTTGTTGTGGAACAAGATCATTGTTGCTTTGTTGTTGTTTGTTCGTCGTATGGACTTGCCATAAGTTTACCATCGTCTTCTCACGTTTTGATGCGTAATCATCTTCTCTCGTTTTTGATGCGCAAACCAACATATACACAAGACAAACATGAATGATTACCCGAGTGCCATAGGTTGTATTTAGTAATCACGTAAGTGCTAGTCGCGATGAAAAAAGGATCACTTAAGTGTCAAGTTATTGTTAAAGTGATCGGTTAAGTGTCACTTGTAGTTAAAAGTGAATGTTAAGTGCCAAGTTTTTTTAGAATGGAATCAGTTAAGTGCCAATTTTTTGTGGGTTTTCTGTAAAATTGCGCCAGCCACCAGCACCGGCGACACCACCAACCATCACCACTAGCCACACTACGCACTAGGCGCTCCAGCCACCCACAATGCTGGTGGTGTTGCTGCACAAGATACTAGTGCAAGCTTAGCCTTGCACTAGTTTGCACCAGTACACATGGTGTAAGATGTGCAAACTGCACACTTGTACCTCTTGTAGGTGCAGCCGCTGCTTAAGCCTATAACCCCACCACAAACCAATAATCACAGGCATCACCACCAGCCACACCAAAGACCCCCCACCACATTAGCACCCCAAGAACAAACCGACTACCACCAAACATCACCATCCACCATCACTGATACACCAGCACTCCGGTATCACCACGTAACACCAACAAAGAAGCAACAAGTAAAAGCAGAATCCATGATAAACAACAACATAAATTGACAAGCAGCACAAGATCATTTCATTGATATTTCATCAAGTCCGAGTCCGACAACATCAATGAATGACAAACTAAAGAAAAGTTTCAAAACAAAAGATAACCATCCGTAGACTTTCTATATGCACGACAACATCATCATTTACATGACTGTTTTACTCCTAAGATCCACAAATATCACATCTCATCTCATCAATCAATATGCACGACACCCCCGTTCGTCCTCCTTTCGATGGGCCTTTCACTTGATTCATAATTCGGCACTCTTTCTAATTGGACGTGCAACTTCTTCTTCAACCTTCTCGCATCCACCGACTCAAATGGAGCTGCAAATGTCCTAGGCCGAATTGAATCAAAAGGAGCCGGAGTTGAGCCGGGTTCTTTCTCTTATTTTTTGTTGGCACAGCTTGATGTTGATGTTTTCTTTTTTTGTTGGTGCAGCCGTCGATTCTGAGTTGGGCCCGAGATAAGAACTTCGAACTTCTCCTGCTACAAAAAAACAATAAATTGTTAGCAAAAATCTACAGCATAAATTAAATTAAATGCAGCCAATAAAACTTACATTGAGAATGACTGCATTCCGGTATGCTCATCTCGTATAAAGGCCATAGCCATATTGTCTTAACCTCTTCCCAAGTGCCCCTCTTGTTTGAATAGGGCGTCATTTTCAGAACTTGTGATTTGTTGCCCTTTTTCCTCTTTCTTGGGCCCTTTAATTACGTTAGGGCTTCTTCGACCAATTGTGATGGGCGTCTTCTAGATGGCCTTTGTGTACCCGCCCTTCACCCGGCCTTGTTCTAGTTGTCCTTCCGTGTAGCCCTTCAACTTCAGTGACACCTCCTTATGTTGGGCCTTCGGTGGTACCGGTGGTGGTACTTGTGGTGCCCTTGCGGTGATTCTTCCGGTGGCTCGTGATGATCCTGAGGTGGCTCCTGTGATGGCCCTTCAGTTGGCAGTTGAGTTCCAACTTGCTTTCTTCGAACCTGAGAAAGAGGCCAAAATATACCATAAATATAATATCGAGACATATAATAATAAAAACTGAATACAAATTGGTTGAATTTAGCACTGGGTATTTCTTTCGCTGCTGAAGAACAGTCGACTGCATTGGCCGTGATGCTGCTTGGGCTAATCCTTCAGCTGGCCGTGATGCTGCTTGGGCCAATCCTTCACCTGGCTGTGTTCTACCTTGCCTTCTTCGAACAGGCTGTTCAGTTTCATGACTTACTGAGGTTCTTCTTGTGACCTAACAAACACATTACATACAAGGCCAAATAGGATATTATGTACATTTTTTATGATAAACGACAAGAAAGCAACATAAACATAAAATAAATTTCATGACTTACCGGGTTCTACTTGTTGATCAAGAACGGCCGACTCACTTGGCCCTACCGTATGCATTTCTCCAATCGTCTCTTCACTAGGCCCTTCACCTTGCCTCAACCGTTGTTGCTTCCTCAATTGACAACCTTTAATATTGTGGCCTGTTAGGCGACAATAAGAGCACGTGATCTTTGCACCCCGCTCGCTCATTCTTTGCCGACCCGAGACCTCTCCCGGCCATTCTTCGTCTTCGTTTTGGCCTTCCAATTGTCTTCTTCAAGGGCAAAGGTTGAGGTGCTTCATGATCCGTGGGCTCCCAAAACTTGCTACTTCTAATTGGTTGCATCATGAACTGATAGGAAGCAAGATACTTTGATTTATGGTACCAATCATCAATGTAATCATATGTATTGTCGCCCTTCAACTGGATGGCACATATGGCATGTGCACATGGAATTCCACTTACTTGCCATGCTCTACATGAACACTTCCTACTTCCTAGATTGACAACATACTTATCTCGCACCCTTCATTATCTCATATCCGTCATCTCCATTCCAAATGGGATGACAATGCGTACTTGCAGCCAAGTTCTCATCCAATTTCTTCACAATCCTAGAACCATATTGTCTTGTCCACTTTGCAGCCTCATCTCTTTGTTTCGCAGCCGAGTCATAACCGCAACTCGTATATCTTCAAGCATTGAGATGACCGGTTTGCATCCTGGGCATCTATTATCTTCGAATTAAATACTTCACAAATGTTGTTGTCGACGTTATCGCACTTGAACTCCTCACTCGAAGAATGCCCCGCACCAATGCTTCGGTTCTAGTTGAAATAGAGTAGCACAACCTTTTTTGTCAATCAAATCCTTCTTTGGCTATTCTAAAGTCAGCCATGTTTGCACTTTTGCTAATTGCCAAAATTGCAATTGCAGCTTATCCCCTTTATACTTCTTTTTGCCCATTTCCGTATATGTGCCGCGCACACATTCGATGTTCAGCATGGGGCACCAACTCGGCTACTGCTGGAACCAATCCCTGCAATAATTCAAAGTAAGAAATACTAGAGCAAATTACATGTTCATATTACAAAGCAAAGCAAACTATTGACTAAATTTTTCAAAAACAAGCATTACCTTCGTTGGTCGCTCGTGAATGCCCACCCTTCCCCGTTTGTTATCTCCAAGTCAGCCATCAGATTTTTCAAGAACCAGGACCAATTGTCCTTGTTCTCAATCTTTACAATAGCCCAAGCTAGTGGGAACATTTGGTTATTGGCATCTCTTCCAATCGCTGCAAATAATTCTCCCTTGCACAAGCCCTTCAAGAAACAGCCGTCCAATCCTATAATCCGTCTACAACCAGCTAAAAATCTCGTCTCGCATGCATCAAAGCACACATAGAACTTATCGAACTTGGTCCCATGATCAGGAAGCGGTCTCTCAATCACCTCTACATACACTCTACTTGTAGGGTTTTGCAGCCTACACTCCCAAGCATACTCCCACACCTGCCCATATTCCTTAGCATACTGACCAATAAGTACCTTTATTACATTTTGCTTTGCTCTTTTGCACTGATTCCTAGATACATTGATGCCTACAAGCTCCTTCACCAGCATCCTAAAGTTAGCAAGTTTCAAGTTGGGCATCACCTTGATCACATCGAAGAAGTGCTTGGACAACCATGCACTTGTTACCCTTTTGTTTTGAAAATTAATGGAACAAGTGTGTTCCTCTTGGTAAGCTCTAATCAAAAGACCCACTCTTCTTAATAAACGCACCGTAAATCTTCCATGGACAGTTTTGCTGCGAACACCTAGCTCTTACAAATTTCTTGGTATTTCTAATGAAATCAATATTTCTTTTGTGCAACAATGGAAGAACTCGTATAGCTTCCTAAATTGTATCGCATCATGGAATTTCATACCTACCGACAAAGTAGGAGATGCAACAGATGGATCATAGGAAGGAAACTTACTTTTCCTTCTATGCACAGCTCGTTGATCTTCTTCAACTTCGTTCCTGGTTACTGCGGTGTCGATGCTTTCTTCATAATCTGTCTCCAAGTGACCCGGCCAGCAACACCAACATCCGCAAGGCCTTCGTCTCTTTGGATGAACAGTTACATGCAAAGTTACAAATCTATCCGACAAAAAGTCCCTTTGTTTTTTCCTTGACTGTGTAAGCTCCTCATCGTCGGCGTCACTTAAGATTAACAAATTTTCAGCTTCAGCCGCCAACCCTTCATCGTCATCGTCATCATCACCGTCACCGGATTCAGCTACTTCCCAATCTATTCAGTGATGGTGACATCACCCATGTCACATCGCTCCGTGAACAGATCTCGCGCCCCTCTCCTCCCCATCCCGTCCATCATGACCTACTTCATCTCCTCCTTCTCCTACTTGGGTGGTATCTCTGGCTCATCATCTTCGTCCTCACTATTGTTTTCAACAAACACTTTCGCCTCTTCGCCATGAAGATAATGATATAAGACATCCCTAAAACCATTATCATCTTCCAAAACTCTCAAACCATCTCTCAAGCCTTTCCCAGAACACAAGACAAGAACTTTGTACTCTACAAGGCAAAAATGTCACTATATCCCTAACAAATCCAATATAAGATGCATTCTTTATATCTACAAAGATGGTACCCTCATTCCCCCTCATACTCCCACTCATCCTCCCCAATCACAAAATCTCCACCGTAGTAAACGATGACAGCAACATAGTCTTTATGCGCCATTTCGCAACAAAAGAGGACAAATATACAATTAACTATTTTGGGACCGCATTGACAAAGAATAGACAATTGCAAGTGGAGGTCCCTACACTCTTTATTAAAGAAAAGAAAAGAAAAGAAGAAGAGAGAGGGAAGATGCGGTCGACGACAGCTACGGCTTGAAAACAAGAGGCCTCGGGACAAGGACAAATAAAAATAAAGATGGGACCCGACAACAGCTTTGATTATGCCATCGCATTTCTTTAAAATATGGAGAGATTCCTCATCATGGGTCCTCAACAATGCAATTTATAAAAAAATATCCAGAACTCCCCATCCCCACAACCTTCGATTCGAACATGTGCAAAGTCCAATACTCGAACCCTAACAATCACCAATCATCACACATTTCACATCCGACCACTACAAATTACTTTCGCACATCACAATTCAACACCCCGAATGAATCACACATCACAGTGGATGAGGCGACGTCGAGCCCTACACCGAACCCTAATTTTCCCCGCCGAGCCCTACACCGAGCCTATATTTCAATGCCACTCCTAAACTGTCAATTCGAACCCCCAATAGGATTGTAGCACTACATCTCGTCATAAATCTCACATCAAGCCCGACCTTTCCTAGCCGACCCCAAATTTGAAGTCCGAGCCCTAATAAACGAGTCGGAGCCCTAATTTCACCAGGGGGAGAGGAAGAAGAGAAAAACCTGAGCAAATCAACGACGGCGTGGCGATGACGGCGCTCGACGACGACGAGCGACGACGGCGAGCGATCACCTGCGAACGGCGAGCTGTGAACGGCGATGGATGGAGAGGACGTCAGACCTAGTGTGAACTGACGAAATGTTAAAATCCAAATAAACCAAACGAGGTCGTTTAACACTAACGAAAAACGACGTCGTTTAGTTTGGCCAAATGCACAGGTGAATGGGGCGACGTCATTTTCCTCCACGTGTGCTTTTTTAAAAAAAAAATTGCCACATCAGTTAAGCAAGTCGCCGGAAAATGCCACGTCTGCATTTTGACCGGTTTTTTGGCCGGATTGGCACTTAAGTGTCCCATTTTACTCCGATGATGGCACTTAAGTGTACCATTTTAAAGTTATGGCACTTAAGTGTCCCGGCGTGCCAAGTTATGGCACTCCAGGTGTCCCTCCCTCATTAAAATAGCAAAGATGAGGCTATGAGCATATTTATCAAATATAAAAATGAGGTCGAGAATCAACTTGATAAATGAATTAAAATGTTTAGATTTGACAAAGGAGAGAAATACAATTTTACTAATTTTAAGGAGTTATATGCTAGTTTGGGAATAATTATTCAAACAACTGCACTTTATCTTCACAGCAAAATGGAATTGTTGAACGCAAAAATAGAACTTTAATGGAAATGGCTAATGTCATGTTCTTAAGTTCGAGTTTATCTCAAAACCTACGGGGGAAGGCAATTCTAATTATGAAATATATTCTTAATTAAATGCCCCATAAAATAACGGGTAAAACTCATATAATTTATGGAATTGAAGGTTGTCATTCTACAATTTTTTGAAAGTGTGAGGATGCCTAGCCAAAGTAGCAATTCCTCCTCCTAAACAAACTCGGTTAGGATTTAAAATGGTGGATTGCATATTTATTGGTTATGCTCAAAATGGTAGCGCATACATATTTTGGGTTCACAAATTTGATAATGCAGAAATCCTTGTCAATACTATCCTAGAATCAATGGACGCTGAATTCTTTAAGGATATATATCACGTGACAATAAATTAGGGTGAACCATCTCATAAAAGATTAAAAAAATCAGAATTTGAAAAATAATGAAATTGAGGCCAAAGAAGCCGAACTTCGTAGGAGGAAAATGTCACAGATTGAAAAATCTTTTGAACATGACCATCTGAAATACATGTTAAAACATAAACCTCAAACTTTTTTAGAGGTAATGTCAACTCTAGATGCTCATTACCGGAAAGAAGTTGTTGACAATGAAATTCATTCTATCCTATGTAACCACATTTGTGAATTGGTTGATCTTCTATCAGGAAACAAACCAATTGGATGTAAATGGATATTCAAAAAGAAGTGTGAAGCTAATGGTTTCATAAATAAGTATAAAGCACAACTGGTTGCCAAAAGATTTAGACAAAGAGAGGTTTTAGACTACTCTAATACTTATTCACCAGTAACAAGCATAACATCAGTTGGGATGTTGATTGCTATAACTTCACTATACAAATTGGATGTGAAAACTACATTCTTGAATGGTGATATCGACAATGAGATTTATATGTAACAACTTGAAGGATTCAAAGTCAAAGGACAAGAACACAAAGTGTGTAGACTTGTTAAATCATTATATAGACTTAAAGAAGCTCTCAAACGATGGCATGAGAAGTTTGACCATATGATGATCTAACATTGTTATAAAATCAATGAGTGTGACAAATGTGTGTACACTAAATCCATGTCAATTGGTTGTGCACTCATTTGTCTATATGTTGGTAATTTGCTAATTCTTTGAAATAACATTGAGGTTATCAAAAACAACAAAAATGTTCTTTAGAAGAACTTTGAGATGAAAGACTTAGGTATTGCGGATGTTATACTTGGAATCAAAATTATATGAAATTCTGATGGTCTAGATTTAACACAATCTCATTATATTGAAAAAGTACATGAGGGGTTTAAAAAATTTAGCATTAAAGATGCAAATAATCCCTATCTTCCACAACTAACTTTACGAAAGAATGCTAGAGATAATATTAGACAACTAGAGTACTCTCAAGTAATTGGTAGTATCATGTACATCATGAATTGCATTAAACTGGATATTACATACTCAGTAGGAAAACTAAATAGATATACCAGTACTCCTAGTCACGAACATTGGAATGTTCTATTGAAAATGTTAGGTTATCTGAAAAGAACCAAAGACCATGTTTTGCAATATGACAAATATCTTGCTATTTTGGAAGGTTATTATGATGCTAATTGGATTTCGAATTCTTATGAATCAAAATCGGCTAATAGATATGTGTTCAAGTTAGGAGGTGCCATGATATATTGGAAATCTTCAAAGCAAACTCTAACAGCACGCTTCACGATGGAATCGAAGTTTGTTATTTTAGATAAAGCTACTAAAGAAGTAGAGTGGTTTTGACAATTTTTTGAGGATGTTTCCATCGTGGCCAAAACTTGTGCTTGCGGTATGCATTTACTATGACAATCAAGTAGCGATTGCAAGGACACATAATGTAATATATAACGATAAGTCTAGACACATTTGTCGTTGACATAATACCGTAAGACAGTTGCTCTCAAATGGAATAAATTCTTTAGACTTTGTAAAGTCAAAAGAAAATATTGTGGATCCGCTAACAAGATGTTTATCAAGAGAGCAAGTAAATTGCATATCGAGGGGAATGGGATCAAAAGCCTTAATTAAATAAAAAGATTCCAATGTGGAAACATAGCCTAGCGATTGGAGATCCCATGGACTAGGTTCAATAAGACAACGCAAATTTTGGATACTCTAGTGTGAACATTGTCATCCACTCCTATGATGCAACAGTGGTTCCTATAGTGTTTTAAGGGTGTACTATGCATTTAATGATTCTTATAACTTGGATTTCAAAACCTTAGTAAGATAAGGTATGATACTTTTGATAGGAATGTACCTATATATTTGAAGCTGACAAACTCTATGAAAATCTTTCAAGGCTAGATTTTCTAAAGCATATATGAATCCCAAGAGGTTCGAGGCTAAAAGTATGAACACAACCAAGAATCAATCTTGATTGGGTGATACAATGTGTGAGGTCTTGTTTGGGCTTACATCAAATTGGTGATTCAAGGCTTAGTTCATCAACTAGTTAAGTAAATCTGATAAGCTTTCACTAAGGAAGGTTCAAAGTGAAAGCTACCTATCTTAATGCAATTTATCGCCACGGGCACACTTGGAATTCTTCAAGTAAAAAAAAAAAGTTTTAGTGAACCATTAATGTGGAGGATTGTTCAAATTAATGGTATTGATGGCTCAATATAAGTTCACGTGTACCTTTAGTGTTAATGGACAATTAAGGATGCATTTGGTTTAGTTTTACAAATGGGTTTTGGGTGTAATGCAAATGCTTAAAGTAAAAGCTATTTGGAGAAATATAAATTGTGTTTTGTTAAAACCTCTTTGCAAATGGACTTTGAGTTAAATGTGTGTTCGGCAAAAACTTTTGCAATGGATTTTGGAGGAATAAGAACACCACAAGTGCCATAACTTGGCACGCCGGGACACTTAAGTGCCATAACTTCCAAACGGTACACTTAAGTGCCACTTTTTTTTTTCAAGTGGGACACTTAAGTGCCACCTCCGGCGACCCTTGCCGGAAATCATACGTGGCACTATTTTATTACTATTTTTGCCAACGTGGCTCGGCCGAGAGCCGAGTCGGCGTCGTCACTGTAAACGACGTCGTCTCCATAATAAAAGCCCCAAATCTTCCAAAACGACGTCGTCTCCCCAAATGCCCCAAATCTAAAACCCTAAATCGCCAAAATCCCTATTGAAGTGCTCGAATTGAAGTCTCGAACCCTAATTTTCATTTGCCCAAAAATTCCTTCGTCGAATCTTGGAAATGGAGAGAGGTGACTCACGAAAGCGCCTCAATTTTCCTCTCATCGAAGCGAAGGAGAAGGCCAGCGTTTCTGTTTTTGTGGGTTACCGAGTCCAAGAAGAACATCGTGAACTCAAATCAATCCTGGGAGAAGATATTATGGATGCGCCCGATATAAAGAAGCGTCGAAGTGCAAATACTTCAAATGAATTGATGAGAAGTTCTCTGACCGAGCCACGAGGTGATATTGGATCTACTTCATAAAAAAGACAGCAATCTTCATCCGTGTTCGTGGACGACTTGGACGATGTTGACTCAATGCAAGCTCAAGTGTCTTGGGGAAACTTTCGAAGAATGAAGTGTCAATGCACGCTCAAGCATCTTCAACTAAACCTTTCAAGAATGAAGTCCCAATGATGAAGATTGAACGAAAGTGTTACCAAGCGTGTATTATGGTGTTGTTTTGTTGTCTATTGTACTTATGATGAAATGTAAAGTACTTGAGAATGAGAAAAGTTTCTGCGACTCGCCATAGTTAAAAATGGTGTTGTTCTAGATTAAACGTTGGGTTTTTTCTTTTGAAAGATGCGAAGAAGTTTGTGTTGTGGAACAAGATCATTGTTGCTTTGTTGTCGCTTAGGCCGTGGTATGGACTTGCCATAAGTTTACCATCATCTTCTCTCGTTTTTGATGCAGAATCATCTTCTTTCGCTTTGCAATGCAGAATCATGTTCTCTCGTTTTGATGCAGCACCGACATATACACAAGACAAACATGAGTCATTACCCGAGTGCCATAAGTTGTATTCGGTAATCACGTAAGTGCTAGTCGCGATGAAAAAGGATCACTTTAGTGTCAAGTTATTGTTAAAGTGATCGGTTAGTGTCACTTGTAGTTAAAAGTGAACAGCTATGCCAAGTTTTTAGAATAGGATCGTTAAGTGCCAATTTTTTTGTCGGGCTCGAAAAATTGCGCCAGCCACCAAGACCGGCGACACCACCAACCATCACCACTATCCACACTACACACTAGGCGCTCCACCCACCACCATGCCTGGTGGTGTTGCTGCACAAGATACTAGTGCAAGGCTCAGCTTTTGCACTAGTTTGCACCAGACACATGGTGTAAGATGTGCAACCGCACACTTGTACCAGGTGTAGGTGCAGCGCTTAAGCCTATAACCCCACCACAAACCAATAATCACCTGTGCATCACCATCAGCCACACCAGCACCTCAAACCACGACATTAGCACCCCACCAACAAACCGACTACCACCTACCACCAAACATCACCATCCACCATCACTAGATACACCAAAGACTCCAGCTATCACCACGTAACACCAACAAAAGCAGCAACAAGTAAAAGCCGAATCCATGATAAACAACAACATAAATTGACAAGCCGCAAGATCATTTCATTGATATTAATATCATCAAGTCTCGAGTCCGACAACATTCATTTCATTGATATTTCATCAAGTGTGAGTCTCGAGTCCGACAACATCAATGAATGACAAACTAAAGAAAAAAAACAAAAGATAACCATCGATGCATAGACTTTCTATATGCACGACAACATCATCGTTTACATAATCGTTTTTACTCCTAAGCTCCACAAATCCTATCACATCTCATCTCATCAATCAATATGCACGACACCCCGTTCGTCCTCCTTTCGATGGGCCTTTCACTTGATTCATAATTCTGGCACTCTTTCTAATCGGGACGTGCAACTTCTTCTTCAACCTTCGCATCCACCGACTCATGGAGCCGCAAATGTCATAGGCCGAATTGAATCAAAAGGAGCCGGAGCCGGAGCCGAGATGGAGCTGAGCCGGAGCTCGAGCTCGAGCCGGGTTCTTTCTCTTATTTTTTTGGCACAGCTTGATGTTGATGTTTTTTCTTTTTTGTTGGTGCAGCCTGCCGATTCTGAGTTGGGCCCGAGATAAGAACTTCGAACTTCTCCTGTGCTACAAAAAAACAATAAATTGTTAGCAAAAATCTACAAAGCATAAATTAAATTAAATGCAGCCAATAAAACTTACATTGAGAATGACTGCTCCAAGAGGCTCATCTCGTATAAGGTGCCATAGCCATATTGTCCGAACCTCTTCCCAAGTGCCCTCTTGTTTGAATAGGGGCGTCACTTTCTGTGAACTTGTGATTTGTTGCCCTTTTTGTCGCTTTCTGGGCCCTTTAACTACAGCCGAGGCTTGTTCGACCCATTGTGTTGGGCGTCTTCTAGATGGCCTTTGTGTACCGCCCTTCACCGGCCTTGTTCTAGTTGTCCTTCCGTAGCCCTTCAACTTCGTGACACCTCCTTCGTTTGGCCTTCCGGTGGTACCGGTGGTGGTACTTGTGGTGCCCCTTGCAGTGATTCTTCCGGTGGCCCGTGATGATCCTGAGGTGGCTCCCGTGATGGCCCTTCGCTTAGCGCTGAGTTCGAACTTGCTTTCTTCGAACCCGAGAAAGAGGCGAAAAGATACCATAAATATAATATCGAGACATATAATAATAAAAACCGAATACAAATTGATTGAATTTAGCACGGGTATTTCTTTCACGCTGAAGAACAACTGACGCACCGGCCGTGATGTCCGCTTGGGTCAATCCTTCAAACCTGGCCGTGATGCTGCTTGGGTCAATCCTTCAGCTGGCCGTGATGCCGCCACTTGGGCCAATCCTTTTACGGGTGTGTTCTACCTTGCCTTCTTCAAACAAGCCGTTTCGGTTCATGACTTACCGAGGTTCTTCTTGTGACCTAACAAACACATTACATACAAGGCCAAATAGGATATCATTATGTACATTTTTATGATAAACGACAAGAAAGCAACATAAACATAAAATAAATTTCATGACTTACCTGGGTTCTACTTGTTGACCGAAGAACGCCGACTCACTTGGCCCCGCTCGTGTGCATTTCTCCAACCTGTCTCTTCACTAGGCCATTCACCTTGCCTCAACCGTTGTTGCTTCCTCAATTGACAACCTTTAATATTGTGGCCCGTTAGGCGACAATAAGAGCACGTGATCTTTGCACCCTCCCCGCTCATTCTTTGCTGACCCGAGACCTCTCCCTCCGCCATTCTTCGTCTTCGTTTTGTCCTTCCAATTGTCTTCTTCGGGGCAAAGGTAGAGGTGCTTCATGATCCGTGGGCTCCCAAAACTTGCTACTTCTAATTGGCTGCATCATGAACTGATAGGAAGCAAGATACTTTGATTTATGGTACCAATCATCGATGTAATCATCTATATTGTCGCCCTTCAACCGGATGGCACATATGGCATGTGCACATGGAATTCCACTTACTTGCCATGATCTACATGAACACTTCCTACTTCCTAGATTGACAACATACTTATATGCACCCTTCATTATCTCATATCCGTCATCTCCATTCCAAATGGGATGACAATGCGTACTTGCAGCCAAGTTGTCATCCAATTTCTTCACAATCCTAGGACCATATTGTCTTGTCCACTTTGCAGCCTCATCTCTTTGTTTCGCAGCCGAGTCATAACCGCAACTCGTATATCTTCAAGCATTGAGATGACCGGGTTTGCATCTCGGCATCTATTATCTTCGAATTAAATACTTCACAAATGTTGTTGTCGACGTTATCGCACTTGAACTCCTCACCGAAGAATGCCCTGCACCAATGCTTCGGTTCTAGTTGAAATAGGGTAGCACAACCTTCCTTTGTCAATCAAGCGAAGGCCCTTCTTGGCTATTCTAAAGTCAGCCATGTTTGCACTCTTTTTGCTAATTGCCAAAATTGCAATTGCAGCTTATCCCCTTTATACTTCTTTGCCCAATTTCCGTATATGTGCCGCGCACACATTCGATGTTCAGCATGGGGCAACAACTCGTGGGCCATCACGGGAACCAATCCCCGCAATAATTCAAAGTAAGAAATATTATAGCAAATTACATGTTCATATTACAAAGCAAAGCAAAGCAAACTATTGATTAAACTTTTCAAAAGCAAGCATTACCTTCGTTGGTCACTCGTGAATGCCCACCCTTCCCGTTTGTTATCTCCAAGTCGCCCATCGATTTTTCAAGAACCAAGAC
This sequence comes from Eucalyptus grandis, assembly GCF_016545825.1. Taxonomy (NCBI): domain Eukaryota; kingdom Viridiplantae; phylum Streptophyta; class Magnoliopsida; order Myrtales; family Myrtaceae; genus Eucalyptus; species Eucalyptus grandis. Next base: position 6,956,676 of record NC_052613.1, read on the forward strand.
CAATTGTCCTTGTTCTCAATCTTTACATAGCCTAAGCTAGTGGGAACATTTGGTTATTCGCATCTCTTCCAATCGCGCCAACAATTCTCCCTTGCACAAGCCCTTCAAGAAACAGCCGTCCAATCCTATAATCCGTCTACAACCAGCTAAAAACCTCGTCTCGCATGCATCAAAGCACACATAGAACTTATCGAACTTGGTCCCATGATCGTGAAGTGGTCTCTCAATCACCTCTACATACACTCTACTTGTAGGGTTATGCAGCCTCTACACTCCCAAGCATACTCCCACACCCGCCCATATTCCTTTAGCATACCGACCAATAAGTACCTTTATCACCTTTTGCTTTGCTCTTTTGCACCGATTCCTAGATACATTGATGCCTACACGCTCCTTCACCAAAGATCCTAAAGTTAGCAAGTTTCAAGTTGGGCATCACCTTGATCAGATCAAGAAGTGCTTCGACAACCATGAACTTGTTATCCTTTTGTTTTGAAAATTAATGGAACAAGTGTGTTCCTCTTGGTAGGCTCTAATCTGAAAAAGACCCACTCTTCTTAACAAACGCACCGTAAATCTTCCATGGACAGTTTTGCCTGCGAACACCTAGCTCTTACAAATTTCTTGGTATTTCTAATGAAATCAATATTTCTTTGTGCAGCAATGGAAGAACTCAAGATAGCTTCCCTAAATTGTATCGCATCATGGAATTTCATACCTACCGACAAAGTAGGAGATGCAACAGATGGATCATAGGAAGGAAACTTACTTTTCCTTCTACGCACAGCTCGTTGATCTTCTTCAACTTCGTCCCGGGAAGTTGCGTGTCGATGCTTTCTTCATAACTGTCTCCAGACCCGGCCAGCAACACCAACATCTCGGCAGGCCTTCGTCTCTGCTTTGGATGAACGACTACATGCAAAGTTGCAAATCTATTCGACAAAAGTCCCTTTGTTTTTTCCTTGATCGTGTAAGCTCCTCATCGTCGGGCGCTCACTTAAGATTAACAAATTTTCAGCTTCAACCGCCAACCCTTCATCGTCATCGTCATCATCACCGTCACCGGATTCAGCTACTTCCCAATCTAATTCAGTGATGGTGACATCACCCATGTCACAATCGCCCGGTGAACAAGATCTGCGCCCTCTCCTCCCCCATCCCGTCCATCATGACCTACTTCATCTCCTCCTTCTCCTACTTGGGTGGTATCTCTGTCATCATCTTCGTCCTCACTATTGTTTTCAACAAACACTTTCGCCTCTTCGCCATGAAGATAATGATATAAGACATCCCTAAAACCATTATCATCTTCCAAAACTCTCAAACCATCTCTCAAGCCTTTCCCAGAACACAAGACAAGAACTTTTGTACTCTACAAGGCAAAAATGTCACTATATCCCTAACAAATCCAATATAAGATGCCTTCTTTATATCTACAAAGATAGTACCCTCATTCCCCCTCATACTCCCACTCATCCTCCCCAATCACAAAATCTCCACCGTAGTAAACGATGACAGCAACATAGTCTTTATGCGCCATTTCGCAACAAAAGAGGACAAATATACAATTAACTATTTTGGGACCACATTCACAAAGAACAAACAATTGCAAGTGGAGGTCCCCACACTCTTTATTAAAGAAAAGAAAAGAAAAGAAGAAGAGAGAGGGAAGATGCGGTTGTCGATACCTGCAGCTTGAAAACAACAGCCTCGGGACAAGGACAAATAAAAATTAAGATGGGACCCGACAATCGCTTTGATTATGCTGTCGCATTTTTTTAAAATATGGAGAGATTCCTCAGCATGGGTCCTCAACAATGCAATTTATTAAACAAATATCCGTAAGTCCCCATCCCCACAACCTTCGATTCTCACATGTGCAAAGTCCAATACTCCGAACCCTAACAATCACCAATCATCGCACATTTCACATCCGACCACTACAAATTACTTTCGCACATCACAATTCAACACCCCGAATGAATCACACATCACGTGGATGAGGCGACGTCGAGCCCTACACGAGCCCTAATTTCCCCCTCGAGCCCTACACCGAGCCTATATTTCAATGCCGCTCCTAAACTGTCAATTTGAACCCCCAATAGGATTGTAGCACTACATCTCAGCCATTAAATCTCACATCAAGCCCGACCTTTCCCAAGCCGACCCCCAAATTTGAAGTCCGAGCCCTAATAAACGAGTCGGAGCCCTAATTTCACCACAGGGGAGAGGAAGAAGAGAAAAACCCGAGCAAATCGACGACGGCGAAGCGATGACGGCGCCGACGACGGCGACCGACGACGCCGACCGACGACGGCGACCGACAAAGGCGAGCGACGACGGCGAGCGATCACCGCGAACGGCGAGCTGTGAACGGCGATGGATGGATGGAGAGGACGTCGACCTACCGTGAACCGACAAAATGTTAAATTCCAAATAAACGAACGACGTCGTTTTGTTTGGCCAAGTGCACAAAGTGGATGGGGCGACGTCGTTTTCCTCCTCCACGCTCCGCTTTTTTTTAAAAAAAAAAATTGCCACATCGTTTGTTGTCGCCGGAAAATGCCACGTCCGCATTTTGGCCGGTTTTCACGGATTGGCACTTAAGTGTCCCATTTTACTCCGATGATGGCACTTAAGTGTACCATTTTAAAGTTATGGCACTTATGTCCCTGGGCGTGCCAAGTTATGGCACCTGTGTCCCGACCTCGATTTTGGATATATATATTATTTTTTATTTTTTGAAAATGACCAAACTCTTCGCTAGACCAACGAAGGGCTACAACTATTAGTGAGCTAGATCTCGGCGTCGATGGCGTTGGTCGAGGTTGCCCGATGTTGGGCGACCTCCGTGAGGGTCACGGCCGAAGGTTGTCCGACCGACGGCCGCTGTCGCACGACTCTTGCAACGCCCAGGCGAGGGCCACCTGAGGCCGCGAGACCCAGGCGGTGGTCGCCTAGGTCGCATGTAACTTGGGTCACGCAACCCTCGCCTAGGGTCACCCAAGGTCGTACGACCTCCGTTGGCCCTCGGCTAGGTCGCACAACCCTCGCCAGAGGTCGCCCGACGACCATCAGGGCCAAATCTAGCTTACCGGTGGCTGTAGGCCTTTGCCGATCCAGTGAAGGGTTTGGTCCTTTTTAAATTAAAAAAAAAAAAAAAAAACTAATGAAGGACAAAATTGGAATTTTAAGAAATTGATGAGGGTAGTTTTGGAAGAAAAAATGAGTTTCACAATTTAACTAAATGCTGAAAGCCCAAAGCTAGTCCCTACTAGCATTGGGCTTTTAGCCTTTTCAATGCTAACTTTGGAGTGAAAACTCCTTCAAAATAGGTGCCAGATGATCCAGCATTTCCCCAAGGGTGTTTAGAGGCTGAAAGCCCATTGGGAATGCTGAACCAAACGCACTTAATAGATGCATGCTTTATGCCCTCGTGCATCAGTCTTGGAACAGTTTTATGGACGAATTAATTGATGCGTTGATGGACGCATTTCTTCGGCCCCCATTTTTGCAGTAGTTTTATGATGCATTTATGGACGAATTAACGGATGGACACGTCAAGCGACGAATTCTTTCATCTTTGTGCAGTAGATTTTACTCGCATTAAGGGACGTGTTAATGACGGATCTTCTAGGGTCTCTTCGCAACAATTCTCAAATAATCTTCAATTTACGAAAATAATTATCTTATGAGTCTTTTTCAATTTGTAGCAGATAGAGTCATTCAAAAATTAGAATTCTCTTTGCAAAAACACTCTTCCAAGTGTGTTAGTTTCTAGAAGTGTTCAACAAAGTCTTGTTTGTATGGTATTCATACAAACGGTTTTCGAGGTGTTGTGTCTTAAGAGGCATGGTTCGTGAAGCTACTTAACAATATTGGTAGGAACTAATAGCCTATAGAAAATTCGGTTAGTCATACGTCATCTCCTGTTTAATTTCCTATAAATTTTATTACAATCAAAGAGTTTTATATTTGGGTTGTGATTCAGTATCTTTATATATAAGTATTATACAAATATTGGCTTGATCATTAATGTATTATTGTTATCATTTTCTCATATTTATTTTTTTTGTTCCAACAAACAAAGTTACGTATATATATATTCGATATGTGAATATTATTTTTTCTTCCAATACGTGAAAATTATTTTTCAATAGGGTTATATTTTGGCATAAACACATCCAATCTCAATCTAATCCACATCATCAAATAAGTCAAAGAAAAGCCTAGAATAGCCCCTAGTATAATCACTTGAATCTGTCATTTTCTTATCACTATATAAATTCATTAAAACTTTTATGACTTGGACAGATTATAATTACTAATTTGTTCTTAAATTATAAGAGGGGTATAGAATACCACTTGTACGAAAAGCTAAAAAAGATGAACCTATGAAGCACAAATACTTTGCTGTAGCCTTTGTGTCGTGTCCGACACGCTTAGACATGCTTAGACACTCTTGGACACGGGGTCAACTTGTGTTGGATTTTCTGAGATGTGATCAACTTTTCTTGACACGTTCCGACACGCATGTCCGTGAAAGAGGATTGTTGAAGAAGACGATGGAGGGTGGAGGCAAGGATGAGGGAGCAGAGGCGAGGCCACAAGCAATGGCAAGGCTACAATGGTAAGGGAGGTTCAAAGGAAGAGTAGAGACCGAGGCGATCCAGAGGACTGTGACTACGATTCTGTGGTGGAGGGCCAGCAACGAGGTTGCGGCTGCAAAGGAGGAAGGGTCATAGGTGAGGCAGCGAGTGATTGCGATGAGGCGATTGAGAGAGAGTAGAGAGGATCATGCGAGGAGGAGGGGAGCGTGGTTAGGTTTTAGCAACAAGAGAGGGAGGGGGTGGGGGATGACTTTAATTTTGAGAAAGGAAACGACCATTAATGGGGAAAAGAAACGAGGGAAAAACCGGGGGCGTAGAGGTGGGGGCCCCAGGGGTTGGGGTGGCGTGGGGTGGGGGAGAGAGAAATGAGGGAAATGACAGGTGATGGGAGGAGAAATAAGGAAAGAAACTGAAGGGAGGTTAGGGTGGGGTAGGGGAGAGAGAAACAGGGGGATAATTTTTTAGGGATGAGGGTTTGGGGGAAAATGAGGGAGGGAAATAATTTTTGAGCGACAGGGCTATTTTTGTCGGAAAAATAAATAAATTGGCTAAATAGTGGTTTCGAAAAATAAAAATAAAAATTGAATGTTAAATAATGATAAATTTTGATCATTATAGAATATCATAGATTTATTTAAATAAGTTGATTCTAATCTTCTGTTAGTTATTAGTTTCGTCGATAATTTTTTGTTAAAGTTAAAAACATGTTCCCAAATATGGGTACATATTAACTATGAATATGTCTTTTAAAATTTCTATACATGGATTTATTAATATTATTAGGGTAAATTCATTGTAAGTTATTTTATTATTATTTATTTATTTGCAAATTTGAATCAAATTAATTAAACATAAAAATATTCATTTAATATGTAATATGTCCCAACGTGTCGAAATTTTCTAATTTCGAGAAATGATGAATCATGTCGCGTGTCGATACTACTTAAGTTATGACTATAATCCAAACCAATTTAGTTTTAAATCTTTTGATGATTTGCCAATGTATTCCTTCTAGCTGGAAATCGCTAACGTGGATGTCGGTCGTTATGATCATGTTTGGTAAAAGTTGTTCTCGCTCCCGTAACAACAATTTATGTTCTTTTTTGTTCCGGGAAACGAAAAGAATAGAAACCTCGTTTGGTAAAATTTTTGTTTCAGGGAACAATTTCCAGAATCTATTTTTCTCTCTCCTCTCTTCTTCTCTTTTCTTCATATTTTTCTTTTATTCTTCTTCTTCATTTTGGCCCTTCGCTGGCCTTGGCCATGGCCGGTGCTGACGACTGGTTAGATAAAAGCCGACAATCTCGCCGGAGCATCGCAAGCCCCCGGAGATGCCAAGCCTCGGCCTCGCCTAGGCGGCGCAAGGTCGGGCTTCGCTGTGCCAAGGCAAGCCCGACCTTGCGCTCTTGGGCGAGGCCAAGACTCACCGTGGCCAAGTTGGCCTTTGGCGAGCTTGCTAGCCAAAGAGAAAAGATATAAGAAAAAGAAAAAGGAAAAAAATAAGAAAATATAATTAAAAAATTAAAAGAAATAAAAAAATCGAAGAATCCTACCAAACATATTTCTATCCTAAGAATAGAAATTTTGGGAAGTTACCAAACACGTTCTTTTGCTCGAAATTATTCCCGAAAACAGAATTAGAAAAAAATTATTCTATAGAGTAGAATCATTATCAAGCGGGCCCTATATATAACATGGATGGAGTTAATATGGACAATTTTTTCAACTTTAAAAAAAAAAAAAAAAAAAAAAAAAAAAATTGATTATTTTATATGATTTTATTTTATTCATTGTCGCTAGCGAGAGTTGTGACATTCTTGTTGCCTAGCAAGGGCTCGCTTGTCTCACCTAGGTCCTCACCGACCACAATGAAAAAAATAAAGTAAAATAATATACATAAATAATTATAATTAAAAAAACTGCAATAATTATCATCATTAATACTAGTAGTGTCATGTAGAATGACTAGCATCCATATTAGTAATTTTCAGCCAAGAACTAACTTGGAAAATTATCGACTAAATTGACTAAATTGGAAGGTATAAAACTGAACTGGCATCTATGAAATATGTTTAAGATATTTTTAGTAATTTTCTTGGGTGAAATGGGGGTGCTTAGCTTTTGCAACCCTTCAAGCATCATCACTAAATTCCATGAGTTTATGAGGATTTTTGTCTTAGTAATAGCTTGCATCTTGATGAGATGACCACTATTTGAATAAGACCTTCGGGCTTCATGGAGGTCTCGACATCACAAGCTCAGTTTAAGCTTCAAACTTATAACCTCTTGTCAAAACATCATGGTGATGGTAATCCATTCATCATTATCGTGCTTGTTATTGTTATAACAAATGCAAGAGACGGGACTATGTTTGGCACAAATTCTTTTAGGCCTCATTGAAGTTATTAGAGTTTTTAGATCGTGTCCGACATGCTCCAACACATGTCAACAAGTGTCGGAAAATTTGACACATGGTCAACTCTCTTAACAAGCTCTAGCACACTATTCTAGGGTTTTACGAGATCAATTAAAAAAAATCAATAAATAATGAGTCAAAATGTAAATAAGTATATAAAAATAATAATAATAAAGGAGGAAAAGAGAAAACCTAGTCTTTTATTCTCTTCTGATTTTCACTTCCCATGACTCACAATTTTTAGTATAAATTCATTATAAGCTCTTATTTTATTATTCATTTATTTGTGAAATTCAATCAAGTTAATTTGATTGAAATAATGTATGTATAAAATTACACATTCAATGTACATGTCTTATTTTGGGAAATGACATGTCGGCGTGTCATGTCGTGTTGCATGTTGGTGTTGGTTCTACTTAGGTTATTACAAGAGTCTGCTATCTCCCCTTTTTCTAACCTACATAGAGATTCCATCGTTTCACGAACTGTGGACACCAAATGGGACAGAGCGCAAACGGCCACTTCCAACATCGAAACGACAATGTGTATTTTCCATCCAATGCCGTCTCTTCCATTCCAAGTCCATGGAGATAAACCTCCACGACCGGACTCCAATCCCCCCATCAAATTCCCATTTGGCCAGTGTCTCCTCATTTAAACATGGAGCCAAGTCAACCCTTTCCCGTTGACTTTCCATCGACATCATGAAACCCTAAATCCCCAAAGGAGAACGTTAGCATAAATTCCATCGTGTGTGGATGAAAGAGTAAAGACACGCATGAGACGGTCTCGCAATCTCTTCTGAGATTCCTTTTGCGACTGTCTTAGTGCATGCTTGGCTCGAGCGTTCGGCACATAACGGACAGATTCTACTCAAGGGTTTTTAATCTTATGGCCGATGGAGATTAGTAGATTATAGTTCCGATAATTAAGTAAACGAATTACTTATGACTCTTTGTGGGAAAATGATATAAATGCTGTCCCGAACTTTTGAATATTTTCATATAATTTAGATATTCTGTTTGATAATTACCAATAGTTCATGGATCATATTGATTAAATTAAAGATTTGAAGATCATATTATACATTGGACTAAAGTTCATGGATCATTTATACTATTGTCTCATTTCTTTTCAAGTGAAAGAATGGCTCATGATTAACATGTTTCATATGGCATGGCAAGACATGATGTCAATTTCTCTGCCCCTATTCCATCGCATCACTTCTCAAAATAACCAAGACGTTCGAGACATTTTTGAGTTTCGATTATATAAACCTTCCTTAGAGGGAAATATAGTAATTTATCCATTGAAATGAAATCTTAGAAAAAGAAAAAAAGCTCAAAGTTTCAAATATTAAAACAGACAAACTTCCGAGCAAAGCCGAACATTATTGACATTTTCGTTGACAAGTGTTTTTGAGCATTTTTCGAACATAATGAAAGGGTAAATCCTAATAAGAGAAAATGAGTGCATCGAAAATTGGAAATCCTTTGTAAATAAATTTAGTCAACAAAGTTTTTTTTTTCTAAATTCAGTATACGAGGAATTAATTAGCCGTATTCAAAAGTGTACTTCCAACAAGCTCCATTTGGTTCTGAACTCTAGGACAAAGGGACAGACAAAAATCAAATGAAGTTTTGTGTCGCAGAGGATTCGAAAAGGCCACACGATGTGGGTTAAAACCCAAATTATGCGGTGGCTATATCTCTTCTAATTTATTTATTTCCTGAGCAAATTTACTTGAATTTTATTTTTGTGTTAAATTTTTTTACTTGAATTGAGGAGATTCTCTTTTCGGCAATTTTGACCTTACATTGTTATATGCTTGTGGCCAATGCCGTTAACAATGGAAATAGGAGGACCATTAGCAAAGGGCCATTAATTAAGGTCAATCCAAAAGTTTAGCTGTTCCAACGTCCTCAATTGCGATTTAAGATAGGAAAATGATATAAATGGTTTTTCACCTTTGACCTAATGTGCAATATTATTTCCAAAATTTTAATTTGTTCAATGTAATCCTTGAACTTTTGGTACATGTTCAAATTTTTATTTTTTTTGGTATCTAGGGAACCTCCGTGCGTTGCTTCGTGGCAGAGTAAACCTTAGAGGAAGCAGTAGAGTCACCACCACCCTTACTGCCCTGGATAAAAATAAAAGAGAACATAGGATATTTTTATATAATTTGGGGATAGTTTGAACAAGTTACCAAAGTTTAATGATTGTTCAAGGACAATATTGCATATCAAACTAAAGTTTATGGATCATATCGAACAAATTAAAAGTTTAGAGATCATGTTGCACATTAGGTTAAAGTTCAAAGATCATTTATATCATTATCCTTTTAAGTAAAGATTTAAGCTATGGATGACATCCAAAAGTCAAACTTACTAAATTTCCCATATGTCCCTAGTTAAGGGACTTCAGCCTCCTTTCAGTGTATGTGGGTTAAGTAACACAGGAATTTACTCTTAGAAAGGCCAGAGTCGTCTTCTGATTACCAACAAAGCTCGTGCCGATCTTGATTCCACCAAGATGGGTGGTTTTTGGATAATAATTTGATTAATCGCTCACTTTAGTTTGGCAAAGAATAATCTTCAGGTTGTCCATTTTCTTTTGTCATATAGCTACTGGGGCATCAAGCAATGGAATAGTCTCCACCACTTCTCACAGAGCCAGATACACCTCCCGGTCAAACTAAATTTCTATTAACTTAATAAAAGTCAACGCAACAAGGTAAACCCCTCAAAACACCAGTCTCTTGGCCCCAACCCATATACCCATTTTTCTTTTGTAAAAAAATTATTTCCTAACGCCCTTTTTTTTTCTAGTAAAGTCCAATCAATTTAGCTCATTCCCCTTGTCATCGTGCATATAAACCGACAAGAGAAGGGCACGAGAGCTGCGTGGTTCTCTCGGATTGGGCGAGAACCTGATGAGATCATGCCATGTAGGTTGTCCAAATGGCAGATGACGACATCATGGAAAATTACAATGGAACACTCCCTTATTTTTATTTTTTGGAAACAAAATTATGATGGTTGACTTTTCCAGCTGTGGTCAAACTTTTGATGATGGAAAAAGATTAGTGTCAGGCAGTGGATGCAACCCAATGAACGTGTACCTCTTGCTGGACACACACTGCTTCTTCCTACAATTGACACCCTATATGCCTTCTATCGCGGGGCCCACGAGCGTCGCTGCGGTGACTATCGATCCGCCTCGCCGCTAAGCTCGACTTTAGGGCCGGTGGTGGGCTTTAGGGAAAAATTGGGGTTGATGGTTGATTTTGCATTATCTCTTCCTTTGTAACCCTATTGGTTTAAAATATAGTTGAAAGTTCACATCATATGAAGTGCTCTATTCTAGACTGTACCATCGAGAAATCCAATGGAACGTCCACTTTGACATGCCCTTATCATGTGTCGGGATCTTTTACGTGAGTTCTCGCCAACTCTGATTCGTGCCTAGAAAGTATGCCTTTGACTTCTTAGGACATGTTTGTTTGTGTTCTTTTTTTTATTCCCCGAACACAATTTATGTTCTTTTCGTTCCAACCAAGGTATTAAAAAATTAAAAGAAACAAAAAGAATAAAACGTAAAACATTCTTTTTTATTTTACATTTTTGTTTTAAAACAAAATATATATTTCTATTCCGGGGAACAATTTTAACAAAAACATTACCAAACGCATCTTTACATAATATGCATGAATCTTGATGAAAAAAACATTTGATCATTTGAACTCGGAATTGCCCAATGGTTGAAACACTTCGGGCTTGAAAAAACAATTTTAAGGTCATCGTAATAATAATAATCCTATTTTTTTTCCCTTGGTGTTTGTCTTTCTCTCGGCCTCAACGGCTTCTTCTTTTCTTTGGCCAAATGTTGTTTCACTTCCCACACCCCATCTCATACTCCCCCCCAAGCTACTGCCTTAGCTTTTTATTTAATGGCTGAACAGTGTAATTGGATTTGCATGTCCAAATTTAGCATCAAATTGCCCCCAAAAAATTAGGGGTAGAGTTATTGTATTTCTCGGCTTTTTCAAAAATTAAAAAAAGTGCTAGCGAGAAAAAAGGTTTGATTGACGCATCGAGAATACAGGTTGTCTTCGTGATATCTCTCTTTTATGGAAGTGGCGATTGAGATGGAGATAAAAAATCATCAAGATAGCCACAGAATCTTTAACTTACCCATTAAAATACAAAGACATTAAAGTGAGGAGGATTACTCAATGGTGAATATGCAATGATTTTATTCATTAAAAATCGTTTTGGTAACGAGGAAATCAATGTGTTGGGGGAATATTGACTACTATGATCTCAATTTGCTTTCCCTAATTACCCAAGAAATTCATAAGTGCTTGAGTCGTTTAATCATGGGTTCTTTTATACAGTGCTTGATAGGTAGTTTTCTAGAAGGGTTTCACAAATACAGATTATCTATATTTTGAGAGCAGCTTTATTTAACTTGTCATGCTAATTCTCTTTATATCGAATAAATCAACGCATACTCAAATTGGTAAGCGACATTATCTATTTACCTGGACAACTGTGAAGTAAAAAAGATCATCAACTAGATCAAATCAAAACATACCATAGATAAAAAAAAAAACATTTGAATCAAATGAATGTTAGCGTTTGAGTTTGACCTAAAACTCTTAAGACAAGCCTGCACGTGCGGCATAGTCACATCCCAAAATCACACCAAAACAACCAATAAATAAATAGATAAACAAACAAATTGAAAGGAAAAACAGAGAAGGAAAGAAAAAGGTAGGCCCCCCCTTCAACTTTTCATATTAGAGGAGCTGCCATAATGACATGTCCGTATACATTTCACCCAACCCCACCAGAGAAAATCCACTGCAAAGCAGGGGGTGCAGGGGGTGAAAGCACAGCAAAATCTCTGCGCAAACGGCCAAGAAAGCCTCTTCAAGATTTCCTTCCCCATCCCCCATCCGAAGGGAGGAGACCACGCAGCCTGCGTCTCCTGTCTTTCCCTTGTCAGAGTCCCCACCAAACCCCACCTCCTCCTGCTTTTACATGGATTAAAATGAAAAGTTAGAGAGAGAGAGAGAGAGAGAGGGGATGGTGGTGGAATAATATCGAGCGGAAGCGTGTGCATATTGGGTATTGAGCGACGTCCAGCGAAACACGTATCCGATACTGGTCCGCGAACGCATGAAGGACCCGCGAGCGAACACGACGATGCGCCAGTGACGCCGCTGTTGCCCGCATTTATTTTCCCCCGCTTCAAGATAAGGCGCGCGCCCTCCCTCGCTTCGTCGTGTTATCGAGGCCCGGGGGGAGCCGACGATTCTTGGGTCCGAGCGAATTTTCTCTCCTTTTGTGGTTGGTGTTGGGAAGGAGGAGGAGGAGGCGGGTCGTTTCGAATGTCGGGCGAGGAATCGTCTTCTGGGTTCTCGGCTCTCGAAGGGGTCGAAGACGTGGAAGACTACATCTGGGTAAGATCGTGTCGCTTGCTTTCTTCCGTCCTTCCCTTTTCTTGAAAGCGGGTTTGGTTTGCGGGGGAGAATGTGGGTTTTCGACGACGAGGAATTTGATGTTCGTTTTCGGTCGAGTCAGAATTGATCTGTTGTACTTGGTTTTTTTTTTTTTCAAGAGGTGATCGAACGCCATTCCTAGTCTGTTTTGAGAATCCCTTTGGAGCGAAAGATGGTGCGCAGGTGTGATGTGACTCGGAGTTCGGTCGCGAGTTTTCCTTGTTTTTTTCTCTCTGGAGATGGAAAGGGCTGGTCCCCATTCCGTTCCTTTTTTTGTTAGATTGCCGTGGAAATGCAGGAAGAGGAGAGACAATTTGGTGTTTTGCATGTCTAGAATGCTCCATTTTTTAAGACTTCCTGCATTTTGTTTGCATTGAAGATTCGATGGAGAAATAGCTACAGAGAATTTGAAAATTGGGAATTCCTCTACTTTTGAACTCTCGTTGATCTGAGAAAACAAGAAGTCTCTCTCTGAGAGCCTCGTGCAATTGACAAAGACCAAGCTGATCTTTCTTCCACTTTTTTTTTTTTTTTGGGTAGAAAATAAAAGGTTTTTTCTCTTCATCATTTCCAAACTTGGCTCTTTTTGTTTGTATTCAGTTATGTGTTTGGTGTCGGACAATATTGTTGTCAAAAGACAAGAGAATCGGTTGGTTTTTCTTGCTTTGTTCTTCTGTTTGTTATATCTCTTTATCATTTCCCGGGTGTTGAGGATTTCAAGGAAGCACGACGAGATGAAACTGAGACAAAGGTGTTCTTTTTCCTTCTTTTGCTACACGTCAACTTGAGTTGTTGGTACTCCATTTGAAGAGGAACACTAAGCTGACCGATTTATTCTAATGACAAATGTCTATCAATATTGCACTGGCTTTTCAGGACTATGGCTGGCTTAGTTGGTGTGTAAAATAGTGGGAAAGGACTTGATAAATTATATGACAATTGTCTCTTCTTTAGTTCTTCACTGAAACCTGCATAGCAAAATATCATTTTGGTTGCTGAAGCAGTCCTCATTTCTTCAGGTCTTATCAACCATCACAGAAAGATAATTTACCTTTCATTTGTTGGCACTCTTAAGTATATGGCACCGAGCATTTGAAATTTTGTTTCAATCTACGAAGAAGTTTATTTTAATTAGATTTGCAGGCGAATGAGGGTGAAGGGTCGCTGCCCTGGGACAGTTTTAGTCATGTCTTTGATCTTGTGCAAAATGGAAACCAAGCATTTCGACAGAATCGTCTTGAATCATTTGAAAAGGTGCGATAGTTGCTTGCCTGCTTCTTTGTTTCTGTCTTTGTTTTGCATATTCCCTCCTGGTAACAGCAGTGCTCGGGTTTGATAGGTATCTGTTTTAGGGTCTTATATTTTCATGTGAAACTCGAGTTATTATTAGATTGTGCAGACTCTACGGTGTATAAAATTATCCCGATAATTGCTAACTGATCTTAGCGATTCATATCCAAGTAGGTTGTCTTAGTTATCTAGGATAACCTCATTATTGCTAGTTTCTTCCAAGGACAAATACATCCCTCGTTGCACGTCAATCATAACCTTTTCTCAGCTTGGATTGTAATGCACTTTTTGATGTGAGGTTTGCATTGCTCTGTACAATATTTCTTGTTTGTTTCAGTTGGAGTGCATGATCTTAAAGGCTTTTTTGACATTGTTTTCAACCAAAAAAAAAAAAAAAAAAACTGTCTTCACCTGAGCCTCAACTATAATACACTGCTTCGGTATATGCCTTCTGCACTATATTGGTTGGTAATGATAATTAATATCATGCTCCTGCTTCTTTCTCATAACTCAAATTGAGAATATAAGCTGGATCTTTATCAGACTAGTTTTGGGAGGTAGCAGCTGAAATGATGTTTCTGATGGTACCTAATCTAATTATATTTTTGGCCAGAGTACCTGAATCTAATTGGCTATACCCCTTAAAACATTGATTTGATCCTGTATTCAGATTGCACTGAAAAATTAGGCTGCTTGATGCCACAGATCATTATGGTGTGCATTTCTGTCCTTTTCTTTATTTTCACCAACTAATTTTTTCAATCTCTTTGGCAGTCGATCGATTACTACTCAAGGGCAAACAATATCAAGCCCAATGATCCTGTCATTCTTGGGAACCGATGTGCTGCTTATATAAGGTTTTTTATCCTACCTTTTCTGTAGTTTCTATTTGTTTTGGTATGTTACTTCTCGAACATGGTTGCTCAATGTCTTATATTTATTCTCATGGCTTTTTTTAATCTAATTTATTGATGACTTTTGACAACTTTTCAAATTTGTGAATCTAAAAAGGGTTTCTTTCTACTCAGGATAAGCCAATTCTTAAAACTCAGAAATCCGTCAGACTCTGAACATAGTGCATTGAATGGCCTGGATCCTACAATACATGCAGAAGTATATCCTGCCCTCTTGTTTCTTTCTTAACAATAGGATTGTTGTAGAGTTCTAAGCCAGTACTCTCTGTTATTGGTTCAGCTCGCTTTAAAGGATGCTGAGAAGCTACTGAGTCTTCAAAGTACTTCAGTCAGACCATATACTTTGAAGGCCAAAACTCTTTTATTGGTAACACTGTCCCTTTCCCTCAGTTTTAAAGCAGCCAAGGGATGGATTTATCCCCTATTTTCATTATCTTTGGGATGACGCATAGATTTTATGTTGCTTATGCGCATGCAATATTTACTTTGAGATGCATTTTGGAGGCGTTCTTTATTCTTGTTATGATTTTGTGTATTACTTGGTTAGAATACGCTTTGACAAGAACTTGCATGAGACATGTTCATCCTTCCTTCTTGATTTAGCTTATGAATTCATATCTATATTTGTGAATGTATGTACGTTCATGACAAACATAAGATATTTTGGATAATTTTATCATTAAACCCTGCCTTTCTTTAATACTCTAAACCTTTAGTTAATCAGTAGTGGTGTCAACTTCTATGTGGAGTACACAGACTTCAGAGTCCTCATGTAAGTGGAGTTGACTGACCTGACTAAGTTGTGAAATTACGTAGTGCTGACAAGATGCTGGCCCTTGGCTTGTCTTTGGTAAATTTACATGAGGACTCTGAAGTCTGATTTTCGTGGTGCTGACACTAAATGTTTCATTTTTTGGCAGTTGGAGAAGTATGAAATGGCTAGGGACATAGTAATATCTGGTCTTCAGGTGGATCCTTTTAGGTAACATGATAATTTTCTACTCACCCACATTGGTTCTTGGAAGCACATGATTGATATTATCGAGTTCTGTTTATTTTGCAGCAATCCTCTTCGAGCTATTCTCCAATATTTGGAGAGAAATTTGACTGGACTAGTGGAGAGGCGAGGCCATGGAAGACCCGAGCGTACGGATGACTTTGATTGCACACTATGCTTGAAACTACTATATGAGCCAATCACAACGCCGTGTGGTCATTCTTTTTGTCGTTCATGCTTGT
Source organism: Eucalyptus grandis (assembly GCF_016545825.1). Taxonomy (NCBI): domain Eukaryota; kingdom Viridiplantae; phylum Streptophyta; class Magnoliopsida; order Myrtales; family Myrtaceae; genus Eucalyptus; species Eucalyptus grandis. The sequence goes on from NC_052613.1 coordinate 6,972,654, forward strand.
TTCAATCTATGGATCGTGGTGCGTGATACATCATTTTTCCTGTACTCTCACTGATGGTTTATACTACATATCTTTCATATGTGTAAATTTTTAGCCTTTTTAAGTCTTACTTTTCAATGGCTAGGTAACAAATGTCCATTGTGCCGGACAGTTTTATTTATGAGTCCTAGAACATCTGCTGTCAGGTGAGCTACCTCGCCAATTTTTTCTTTTGGCACATGAAATACCATAGGAGCTGTCTTCCATAGTTTCTACTTCCCTTGGTTTCATGGTTATGAGGAAAAGTGTTCATGAATTAATTTATAATTTGACTCTAAATGTGCATTTTCTTTTTATCAGTGTGACACTTAACAACATCATTCAAAAGAACTTTCCAGAGGAATATGCCGAAAGGAAGGCAGAGCGTGAAAGTCTTACGTATTTAGGAGTTGATTTGGTGCCCCTTTTTGTGATGGATGTGGTTATCCCTTGCCAGAAGTATCATCTTCACATTTTTGAGCCCCGATACAGGCTCATGGTAAGTTAGTTATAGTAAACAGTGCTCAGCCAATCAAATGAATGTTTTATTTCTAGCCCATTCGATGTAATGTACAAAATGAAGCTTTAGTATAAGTAGGATAATTCTACGAGAACAACAGTAGCATGTGTCATTATAAAGTGGTGAAGGGATGTCAAAATTCACATTGAAAAGAACGATATGATTTTTTTGTCAAATAGCTTGAGCTTGTGGTGCATGAGATTTGCAAGGACTGACCTAAGTTAGTAGTAAGAGATAACCCCTTTGGAACTTAGACTGCCTAACATTAATGAGGACAAGCATCACATTATTTGTTAAGTGAGCTCATCCGACCTAGTTTTATACGTCATACTGTTGTTGCTATAATGGAGAAGCTCTGGCAAGCAGTTGCCTCTGCTCATCTTAACTTTACTTTTAATCATCTGCCTTGCAAAGGCCCATGTGTATATCGTTGACCAGTTGAGTCGAGATGTCTGGTGGGCATTGCCCGTAATTTGTGACTTACCTCTCTACAGTCTGGGAGCTTCTTTGCACGATTCAAAATCCTACCTACAAGTTGGAGAGAGAATCCACAGCACAAAAACTAGCTTCTGGGAGGATTGCTTTCTGTCTTAAAAGTTCTTGCATTTTTGTAAAGCATGATGAAAATGCAGCAATAAATTCGCATGCAATTAAAGCAGAATAAAACTCAAGTCATAGATTTCTAATCTGGACATGACTTTGGTGCTGTCTAGTATTTCTCTAGCCTATGTGGTGACCTGACCTGTTACTTTCTATACAACTTATTCTTGGAGATATTAGCTTTATCATATCTGCAAATTTAAGTAGATAATGTTTTTCTCTACTGTTTTTTAACAGGTGAGGAGGATAATGGAAGGGAACCATCGGATGGGAATGGTATTTTCCATAACTTATGTTGGTTGTATCTGACTACTCCATCTGATTAATTGGGAAATTAATTATTGTTCCATAATGTAGGTTGCAATTGATTCCAGTACCGGATCTATTGCTGATCTTGCTTGTGAAGTGGAAATTACTGAGTTAGTTTTTTAACATATTTATCATTTTAAATTGTTCTTCTCTCAATTTCTGAAGTTCTTTTAGTTTGTTTTAACAAAATACTTCACTAGCTACATCTCGTCTTCAAGATTGAAGCTTCACTTCGGGTTGTCATCTCTTGTTGCAGTCTTTATATTTCTATTCTTTATTCTATGTAGGTGTGAGCCACTTCCAGATGGGCGTTTCTTTATAGAGGTGAAAAATTGTCCATTACTTAAGTGACGTACTTTATTGGATCCATGCTGAGTTTTAATGATGAGACCGAGTGAAATGCTCAAAAGTTTGATGGTTGATGTAGGTCATTGGAGTATTTTTTATGTCACCTTTCTGTGCTACAAATTTTAAAGATGAGACTGACGGTTAAATTGAGACAATTACTTCAGAAAGTCTTTTTTGAGAAGTCTGTGTTGATATACATGTCTATTGCATGGTTCCAACACTGAACTTTTTTTAAACACCTTTGCAAATTGATCCTTTATTTCTTTTGTAAACTCAAAATGTGAGATGGAGAAAGAGAAATATGGGGCTTGCTGGCAGAGCAAGTTAATACTGTGAAGATGTTAACCGATTTCTATACAAAATGAGAAGGTGTGAAAAATAAGTATCATCTTTGAGCTGTCTTGGCTCCATTAGACCAATGGCTCATCATAACTCATCATGGGTCGGTGCCTGTTTGATGAAAAATACTATGCTAACTTTTATTGCTATCTGATTTGATCTTAAGTGCTAAGACAATTGTGCAGGTAGAGGGCAGGCGCAGATTTCATATAATACGATCCTGGGATCAGGATGGGTGAGTTTTCTGGAAATGTGGTCTTGTGAATAAATTTTAATCTGGTGGATGATCCATTAAGATACTTTCCTCTTTGATAATAAATGTAGATATCGTGTTGCGGAAGTTGAATGGGTACAAGATGTGCATCCTCCACAAGGGAGCAGAGAAGGAGTCGATGTAAGTTTGTCTTTACACTAGGTATCCAGTCTAGATTCCCATAGTTCTCCTTGCTCATTTGCCGATCCCATAGGAGTTATGTGAAATTCTAACAGATGATGCCTCTTTGGTGGCATCAATTGTAGAACATCTTCCATCTAACTCTTTAGGAAGTTCCTGAAGTTATAACTGGTGATAATCTGGACAAGGTGCTTCAGATTGGCAAGACCTTAAAAATTCTTTGGTTTTAGTAGCAAAATGAAATTTTGGATTGGGAAAATTCATCAATTTGGAATGTAATATGTAATATCATTGGACAACAACTAATATAGTTTGCCACTGTCATTTTCTTCATAGAAAGGTGTTAGAACTACGATTGTACTTTCAGTTGCATGAAACCTGTATTGTTTAAAAGCCACTTCATACTTTTGTTTATAGATTTCCTAAAGCTAAGTCCTTTTCTGGATGAGTTCTGGTATTGGCCAGGGCAGTGAATTCTGTCTAGTATAATAAATTTTAGTGATAGATAATAGATGCACCTAAAGTTCTAAAACTTGTCATGATGGCCCAATTAAGTTATAAAATTCTTAGTAGTGGAATCAAGTTTTAATTGGTAAAATTGGTGCAATGAAGTTCATCTCTTAACTACGTCTGATCTGTCTAATGAAAAAACTGATGTGGCCTCTTCTATCATTCACTCCCCTACATGTTTGTTGACGTTAATTCGAGTGTGAATAAATGACATCGTTTTCTGCCAAATCTTAATATTTCGCCTACATCAATTAAGTGTGAGTTCTGACCCAAAAAAAATAAAATAAATAAGTGTGATTGAAAGTAGAAAATTCTGAAATGTAAAATAATATGAAAGAGACAGAACCAGTGACGGCCGGCAACTGGCAAGGGCTTGCTGGCCCTCCCCATGTCGTGTGGTCATGACAATGGTGGCACCACCACCGTGTGATGCAACTAATTCTTCTTGATTTTCTTTTTGAACGATGAAATGAGGTTGCAGCCATACATGCAGCATCAGATGTTCAAGAAAATTTTGTGGGCTGTAATTGGCTTAACATTGAGGCTCCTCTTTTTTCTTCTATTTATTTCCTTGAGACTGCTCCATGTCAAGCATCCTGATTTGCTTCTTCTGTTTTGGCATGATGCTGAAAATAAACCTACGCTATTCATTCAGTTTGCTGCAAAAGGCTGTTCGCATCATTATTTTAATAAGTCTAGAGCAGAAATGCAAATAGTTTTTATGAAGAATCATTGCACCACAAGAATATGATTTAAAAATGCCCACATTCAAGGCCTACCAAGTTCTATGTTTCAGATGAATGAATTAATTGGCATCCTTCACTGGGTTTGCTTGGGAGAAAAGGAGGATTAATCTGAAAGAAAAAATTAACTTGGATTGTTACTGCTACCTTTGGGGGAATTGTTTCTGCTTGTAGCCATTGAACTGACATGTCGTCCTCCAAGGGGAAAGAAGAAAAAAAAAGGCGCCTTTCTGTGCTTAAGTTCACTGTTGAACGATGACATGGGGAACCTCGTGCATTGCTTCACAAATGGTCAACAATGGTTCCTTTTTTGACTTTTATCCTTTTTTAGTTATTTTTATCCTTCTTTTCCTTTTTCATTGCAAGTTTTCTAGATTTTGTGATGGTTGGCTCTCTGTGAGTGCCACATTGCACCACGTGTCTTGAGCAAGTAATAAAGAAAGTCATAACATTTTTTGCTAGCCATAATAGATGAAGTTAATAGATAGATTTGATTGCATCAATTTAATAAGTTTTAGGACTTGATTGCACTTCCTCTACAAGTTTTAGGACTTTCAATGCACTTATCCCCAAATTTTATGGAAATAATAATTTCCATTTTGCGGGGGTTCTTTATGGCTGAAAGATTCTTTGTTGGACTCATCTCTAGAGTGATGAATTTCAGACATAGAATGCATATTTTGCAGAAATGGCAACAATAAGAACAACACTTTTAGTTTATTTGCTGCAATCTTTGGCTCTGCTACAGTGCTAACAAGATAACCTTTGCGGCTTTGCAGTTACTAGAATTGACCACTAATGTAGCTGAAGATGCTTTGTCCTGGTTGACAAGAGCCAAACAAGCAGCACGACAAGGTATATGTCATGAAAATGGCCTTTGCAGCTCCACTTATTGTTGCTTCTGTGGCGTTGCTAATAGCAAATGCTGCTATTACATCTGAGTGTTGGATTGAAAAATCTCAGGACTACTTTTAGCTTTCTGTCTCATATCATTTTGGGATCTTTTACTTCATCTCCTTACATAGTTTCATATTGAGTGAAGCAGCTTGGAGAAGCACTATTATTTAAGTCACTTGGGCGGTGTTTGTAGCTAAGAAAGTTAAACCAACTCCTTTGCCACATAAATATTTTAGAGATGATATCTGAACCCACGAAGTCAAGGTAATGAGCCTTGCAAGAGACCTAGCTTCTCTACCTTATGATGAAGATTGGGAGCAGGGTTTACCAAACCAACCAGAACAAGCATGAGTACATGCACCCCCTCCATGTTTTTATAAATAGCTTACATGTAGTGATGAAAAGTTGCCACTGATTGTACAAATGCCTTACCGTCCCCATTGACAAACATGCATGCATTATTTCATGAAGTATTTGTGGAAAGTAGGGGATTTCTTGGTTCACTTTGGACTATATTTTAACCCAAACTAAAGTTGTAAATGGAGAACCTCGATCCTTACCCTAACCAATTGTTATCTTTTTGGTTCGGTTTCGGAACATATTAATTCGTAACGTAAGGTCAAGCATTTATACTGAAGCATAAAAGACAATATCCATAATTTGGATATCATCACATCAAACTTATCATACAAAATACAATACAACATAGGAATATATGATCTCTTAAGCAAAAACATTGAAACCTCAGTCCTTGAGTTCTCGTCACGTGTGGTTCAGTTTGCCTATGTGAGCCACGATAATTGTGACTACAGTTGTTTTCTCATCCTCTAACATGTAGCAAATGCACAGACATGGCAAGGTGGTTAAAATTGTGGGGCTCTTACAATTATTCCGTAGTTGTGATTTTCCATTGAGTGAAATTAAAGATGCTTTTATCCATCAGGGATTGTTCATGTTGCTGATACTTGATTTTATTTGCAGATAGATCCAAGTATGAAAAACTACTAAGCCTGGAGCGCATGATGCCCTCACCCCAAGATCCTGAGCGCTTTAGTTTCTGGGTACCTTTGTTTATCAGATTAATGAGAAGTGCAACAAATCCCCTGCGTTATATAGCTAATCTAGCTTTTTTGTTCAGCTTGCTACTCTAACAAATCGGAGGCCCCAGGAAAAGTTGGATCTCTTGCGAATAAAAGATACTAGAGAGGTATTTAATCTATCATTGGTATTTAGTGATACATCTGCCTAGTATTTATTATCTGGTGCAATGTTTTGCTTGTACAGTGAATGAATCTGCATTTGCACTTTTGCTAGTGTAGTAAATTAATCATATTGTTAAGTGGAATCTCCCCCTTTGAAGTGTAATATATCACCAGTTCATTTGTATTTTTCTGAGTTTAAGCTCTGAAATCTTCTGTGCCAGAGAGTGTGTGCCATTGGCATTTGGCAGTAATATAAGACCATCTAAGGCAGTATTCAGCTTGGAGAAATAGGATTAAAGATCATGTTTGTTTGTCCTAGAATAAGTTACCACCATCATGTCTGTGTTGAGATTTTTTTATTGCACGTGGCCTTTTGTGTTATTTATGTTATCAAGCCTGTCCAGATGCTAAATTGCTGAAAACTTGATGACATTGAATGTGCATAGGCATACCACTCCCCAGGGAGAAGGAATCTTTACTTTTATCTGTCGACCTATTGTGAATGTCACCCTCTCGTGGTCGATCTATAATCGAAGGCCATAGTTTTTCTTCCTTAGGATTTTGAACATTTGTGGTGTTTGATGTGGATGGCCTCTGCCGCCACTGTATCAAACCTGCTGGACAGTGATACAGTGTTCTTGGAATTGCTTGAACGCCAGCCTCATGTGATGATTTTGTTGTGCTGTTTCTCTGGCCTGCCATGTGATTTCGTTGTGTTATTTTGCTTAGGCAATCATGTAATTGCCATGAACAGTGCCGATGAGATGGTCGGTGATTCGATTTGGTCGTGTTGGATGTGTAGCTAGCATGATTTTGGGAACTCTCGTTTCTCTTGGTCGTGTCATTAACTTTTGCCCTCCTCCAAATTGTTTTGCAGAGAATCAACCGAGGGTTGATCTATCTCAGAACCGAAGAACAGGGCTGCCGGATGCAGTAATACCAATAGTAATCAGGGGTTTGTGCCCCCACAAGTTTTCCGCAAATAGATTTTTTTCTTCTTCTTCAAAAAGTATATTTATTTTTTGATCCGCAAATCGAAATTTGTGGATCCCTATTGATTTCTTGTAAAATGAATGCTGTAACGGCTATATGTGAAGGTACAATTTTGGTCCGACATAGCTGATAGAGTAAGAACGCGAATCTTGTCGGAACATAGGCAATACAGTCAGCGGCCTGCAGGTCCTCTGACCTTCGAAATCTGATCTTGAAATCGATTTTCTGAAGCTGGCGGTTCATCATACGTTGTACTTAATGCTGCTATGTTCCCTGCCAAAATAATAAAAAAGATAGAATCATGGTACCTGATTTTGATGTTGGACAGTCATTGTTATTGCAATCTGTCAATGTGTTGGTTCTCACTGTTTAGATCATAGAGCTCAAATGGACATTAATTTTCTTAAAGGTATTAGAAGAAGGCTATGCTCTCACTTTTATTTTTATTTTTTTAGGTAGTCTCACTTTGAATTAAAAGTGCAACATAACTTTTGAAAAAAAAAAAAAATTTGCTCCACTAATTGGCTTGCTATTGTTAGGATTGATAAGTACTTGGATAATAAATTCTTTTATTTACTTATTCTAGTCACTTTTTATTTTATTAGGTGATAAAATAAGAAATGTAGTTTTACGTCATTAAATTTTTGTATTCTGTTTTAGCTTATTTCATACCAAAAAAAAAGTGGACATAGAGTAATGATCATTTAAGATAAGCCTACATTTTGGGCCTCTGTGAGGGCCTGGCCCGTTTGTAACAGTGCTTTCTTTTAGGCCCCACGACTTGTCACCTAAGATAAATAAGAAGCCCATTGGACTTGACAAAGCATTCTGTCCCTCTGGAAAGCTGGCCTAGTTCGAACAAAATTTTAAGCACATTAAGCCTTAAAGCTGGGCCCAGAATTGGTCCATGGGCCCGAAAATGGATCTTCCTTCTACCATTGGGCCCCGAAATTGACCTGGTCTGCCTAATTTTGGCCCAATCTTGAGATGGGTCCCAATTGTGGCCCATTAGGCCTAAAAGGGGGCGTTTGTTAGGCCTGACGTCATTGCATTGGGCCCTACAATGACCGACTAGACCCTGAAATGAGTCTCATCAGCCCTACAATGTGGCACAACCCCATTGGGCCCCAAATGGGCTCATATTTGCCCTATGGAATGGGCCTGAGTTTGGCCCGTCAAGGCATAAAATGCACCCAAAACGTGGGCCTTTCTTCAACCATGTGTACTAAAGTGGGTGTAGTCTAGGAAACAAGGCTTCTGTAACTTGAAATTGGGCCTGATTGACCATCGGTCTACATAATTTACAGCCCATTGGACTGCCGGATATTTTATAAAAGACTAGCTACTTGTCTTTTTTTATTTAAGGGATATGTTTACTAAAAGTCTTAAAACTTGTTACGAAAGTACAATTAAGTTCTAAAATTTACAAAAAGTAGAATTAAGTCTTAAAACTTATTAAATTGATTTAATCGAGTCATTCTATTAACTCCGTCTAATTTGACTAACGGAAAATGCTAATATGGCTTTTTTTAATATTATCTCACTCATACATGGCGAGAAGGTGGCTAAGTCATAAATTATAAGACTAAAACAACTTCGTTTTGGTCTAAATCCAATTTTTAATGCTAATTTATTTAAATTAAATTTTAAAAAATAAGCTAAATTGAAAAAAAAATGATATGTTCATTAGAAGTCCTAAAACTTATCACGAAAGTGTAATTGAGTTATAAAATTTGTAAAAGATACAATGAAATCCTAAAAGTTGTCTAATTGGTTGAATTGAGTCATTCCATTTACTTCGTCTAATTTGGTTAACATAAAATATTGACATGATTATTTTTTAATATTATCTTACTCCTACATGGTGATGATGTGGATAAATCATAAAATATAAGACTAAAACAACATTGTTTTGATTTAACAAGAAAAAGACAAAAACAAAAAAACAAAAAGGTTAGGCGGGTAAGGTTGCAAGCCCCTACTACTCCAAATGTGCCATTAGCAAGAGGGGTTGGTGAGTGTGACATCCGATTTTCCAATTTTATTTTCAATAAATTAAGACGGGCATTTTGTTGGCACGCATATAGTTCTTTTCCTTGAGTCGGCCACTCATGTGAAAAATAGTCTATTAGGTGAAGCCATTAAGAGATTCTAATGCGTCAGACTCGAGAATTTGACCAGGAGGCGACCTTTCGATCGAGCTAATCTGCAAAGGTCATTACGGCACAATTAAAAATCGATTAGAGACCAGAGATAGGTCGACTCGATGAAGAAATGTGATCAAGTGTGGGTGATTCCACCAAATCGCACAATTATGGTCAATCAGCACTAGATCGACGTTTCTGTCGATTGGATATCCTGTGTCTGTATTTGAAACCTTGAGAGTATCCCGACAACCGAGAGTCGTCAATGTGTCAAAGATGTACATTGTGGTTTGATCAACCACAGGTCAAATGCATGAAAATTTCTAAAAAGCTACCCAGTAGATTAAAACACGCTAATATCGTGCTAGAGTGAAATCAACCATGAAATTGAGATCAAATTCAGAAATTGGAAGTCATGGTGTGTCACAAATCATTTTAGGATCATTGATTCATCTTCGGAAGATTTTTCATGCAAGCCGAGTTTTTCAACAAAATAATCAGAGAATGGCTAATTTGGCTCGAGAAATTAGTAAGCCCACTTTTGGTTATACTTTTGGGACTTAAGTTGATTCTATGGACAAGTGAAGATGCGAATTAAAGTGTGGTGATATTAGATTAATTTTATGGACTTCAATTAGACTCAATTGGAAGAGAATTGAATGAAATTAAAGAAATTAATGTACAAAATTTCATGCCCCGGCGGAAAAATAAAATGGACCCATTGAAGATAGTTGTGGAGGATTTGAGTTAGTGGAGTGTGATGTCACCCTATGTCATGGTGGTTGGGGCAAATTGAAGGAAATATTGACAAGTGGAAGGTGTGGATTAATCATCAAAAGTGAATGGGCCCCACCACTCTCCATCTTCATCTTCTTCCTCCATGTTTGAACCGTGCAAGGGGGGGAGGAGGGTGTTGAAACCGTGCGACGCAGGGAGGAGCTTGGCCAGCAGCTCGCACACCGTTTGTCGCCGTCCGCTCATCGCCGAAGCTCGCCGCCGCCGCCGTCGTCCGCGCGCCCGCGTGTCACTCCGCCGACCAGCCATCGCGCGCTGCTCTGCCTTGCTCGCCCGACCCCCGAGCTCCATCCCCTCCGTCCAGCTGATGCCGCCGTCGCTAGGGTCGCCGGGAGTCTTCGTTGGAGCCGCCGCCTGTTGCTATCGGTTCCATGCTCGTCCGATCGCATTGCAGCCCTCCGTCGGCCCCAAACAGCAGCTAGAAAAAGTGGGTTTCTTAGCCCGATTTTGTCCCGATTTGGCTGGCTTCCCGACCTTGGATGCTTGGCCCGCTTTGAGAAAAGTTCCCCCCGGCGTCCCCGTTGTTTTGGTCCGCTCGGTTCATTAATCGGGTGAGTTTAGTTCACTAAACCTTGATTAGAGTGTTAATGATGCCTTAAATGTGCTTTGTCTAAGTTAAGCAAGTTTAGGTGAATAGTTTAGTTTATTTAATTGTGATTTGGATTAAGAAGTTTGTTTAATTTAAAGTGTGTTTAATTAAGGCTAATAGAGTTATTTAATAATAAGTATTGATGGGACATAATAGGGTTTTATTTTTGAATTATTTAATTATTTAGAAATTCTGGAATCTATAATATTATATTATATTCCGAAATTATTAAAATATTATTATTTATAAAAAAAAAACTGAAAAATTATTTTGACCCTTGTTGCTCGGAATTTCGTGCCGATCATTCTTTGTGCATTTAGAATTTGAAATTGATGATTGGTTGTGGCAAATTAAGTGTGATTGCGATAAATAGGGATTCTTTTCATAAAATCTCAAGTGTCAAAATTTGATGAAAGAATGACCGTGATTGACCACCTATTAAAGGTTGTGCCTAGTGGGGCCGTGATTGACCACCTATTAAAGGTCGTGTCCAGTGGGGCTGTGATTGACCACCTATTAAAGGCCGTGCCCAATGAGGCCGTGATTGACCACCTATTAGAGGTCGTGCCCATCAGGCCGAGATCTACTACCTAATTAAAGGTCGTGCCGAGTGAGGCTGTGATTGCCACTGGTTGTTAAATCTTCCTATAAGGTCGTGATTGGAGGCAGTGATTGATTTGCTAAAATGACATGTAATCGGCCGAGTCGATTGATCGCTAAGACAATCCAAGTGGTTGAATTGTTCTGATAATGTGATTGTGCCATAGTTGTTTGGTTATCATAATTGCACGTGGTTGAAAACCTGCAGATGAAGACTAATGCGAGGTAAGTCTTTTTGATGTTGTGGTTAGGCCACTCTAGGTGTATTTTCTTTCTAATAGGGGTTTAGAGTGTTGAACTTGTTGAGACATTGTCTCATCCCAGTTGGGGGATTACAATTTCGAGTCCCTAGTGGACGGAGCAGCTAGATAGTTTTGGTTGACCTTGAGGAGTTGCAAAGGTGAAGTCATGAGGATTGAAGAACGCGTCCAACTTGTAGGTCGTAGAACAGTTCATTTTTAAAAGCCGGTCTTTTGTAGACTTTTGGCTGTAGGCCTTCGTTTGTAACTCCATTGGTTTATATAAGTGATTGGTTGTGAATTTGCTTCCTCCTTTCCTATCCCGTATTTCATTGTCATGGGTTTTATAACACGTTTCGCTTGCGCAATATTAAATGAATGGGGTCGGCGACACTACCTAGGAATGTTGCATTTGCATGACCATGGTGGGATGTTGGCGCGCTCGAGTTCGGGGCGTGACAGTGAGTGTGGGGGTGAGCTAAGGGCTGTCGACCCTCACTGATGGCAAGCGAGGGCCTTTTGGCCCTCACCCATCTCCCTTGTCCAAATTAGGCAAGGGCCAATAGGCCTTCACCTACTGTCGGCGAGGGTCATTGGCTCATCCATAACCCCCTCCCGGTGATGGTGGGGGTGGTAGTGGCAAATGAGGGCGTGCAACCCTACTCGCCTAACTTCTCCCCTTCTTTTAAATAATTTAGCTTTTTTTGAAAAAAAATAATTTAAATAAATTAGTATTAAAAATTGGATTTAAACCAAAACAACATCATTTTAGCTTTATATTTTATGATTTAGCCATCTTATCATCACCTAGACCACGTCAACATTTTCCAATAGCCAAATTAAATGAAGTTGAACTAATTTGACAATTAGGACTTAATTACACTTTTTGCAAATTTTAGGATTTAATTACACATTCGTGATAAATTTTAGGACTTTTAGAAAAAGGGAAAAGACAGGCAAGTAAGGCAACAAGCCCTCCTTGCCACCGCCCCACCATCACGAAGAGGAGGGTGGTGGTGAGCTGACGGGGGTTGTCAAGGCCTGACTAGGGGCTAGCAACCTTCACCGACATAGGCAAGGCTCGTGGCCCTCCCCTGACCCTCGCCTAATCTAGACAAGGGTCAAGGGAGGGCTGCCACTAGGGGTGAGCAGCGGTCTAGGGTCAACCTGGACCGGCCCAACCCCGCCGGTCTGGTCCGGTTCCCAAGGGACCGGGTTGGTCCTTGGTCCTGAAATTCCGGGACCAACACCGTGCGGGTTGGTCCTCGGTCCTAAGAGTTTTTGGTCGGTCCAACCCTGGACCAACCATGTATATTATATTATATTATTTATAATTCTTTTATATATTCAAACCTAAGTAAAATAATACTAAAGCCGTTGACTCCTCAGGCTCAAAGTCATGGATAGATGGCATATAATTCCAAAAGGCGTGAAGTTTACACCATAAAGGTCTTCACGGCCTCCTCCTCCACAGTCTAGAGTACGTTCTTCACCGTGAGGACCAAGGACTCCTCATAGTCACGGACTCGCGACGTCCAAAACGGCGCGAAGTTTACGCCATAAATCTCCTCACGGCTTCCTTACTCAAAGTACGTTCTCTTTCATTCTGTCTTCTTTGTTCTTCAATTTGCCAAAATCAAAAGTAGCAACATCCCGCTTGCCACATTGTGGACCCTATCTTGTCCCATATCTCGATGAGCGGTTAGTAAGTACAAAATTTCTATTATTGTGTCATCTTAAATTTGCTGAATATATATTGGTATTTATAGTTTAGTTGCACAATACCGCATTGTGAATGAATGTGTAATTTGAATTTGTAGGTTTGTTTTTTAGGGAGTATAAAAAATAAGACGAAAAAAATTATCGATCAGTCCCGGGTTGACCTCGGAGGACCGGACCATTGGGTCGGTCCGAGTGAGGGCTCAATAGGATCGGTCATCGGTCCTAAAAATTGAGGACCAACACCTCGCTAGGGTTAGGGGTGGCCGGACCAACCCGGACCATGCTCACCCCTAGCTGCCACCCTCTTCCAACTCTGAGTGAGGGCCAACAGGCCCTCGCCTATTATTGGCGAGGTTCTTGACCCTTAGCGACCTCCATTGCCAAGTCATCCCCCACATTCGTTGGCCTCCCTGGCGATGGTGGGGTTGCAGTAGCAAGGGCTTGCAGCCGTACTCGCCTAACTCTCTCTCTCTCTCTCAATTTAATTTAATTTAAATTATTACTAAAATTGGATTTAAACCTAAGCAACATCATTTTAGTCTTATAATTTATGATTTAGCTACCTCATTGCCAAATATGGGTGAGATAATATTTAAAAAAGCCACGCTAGCATTTTCATTAGCCAAATTGAATGGAGTTAACAAAAGAACTCGATTGAATCAATTTGACAAGTTTTAAGACTTTATTATATTTTTTATAAGTTTTAGGACTTACTTATACTTTCATAATAAATTTTAAGATTTTTAGTGAAAGTATCCCAAAAAAAGAAAAGGGAAAAGTCAGGTGGATAAGGTTGCAAGCCCTTGCTGCCGTCACCCCACTCATCAAGAGGGAGGTTGGGGTGAGCCGACGAGAGTCACCGAGGCCCAACCAGGGGTCGACGACCTTTGCTGAAGGCAAGTGAGGGTGGTAGCTCTCCCCCGACCCTTGCCTGATCTAAGCAAGGGTCACTGGCCCTCACACAGACCTAGGCAAGGGTCAGGGGAGGCCCAACCCTCACCTAATCTAGACAAGGGTGGGGGAGGGCCACAACCCTCACCCATCATTGATGAGGATCACTAGCCCCAACGGCCCCTCCCCCTAACTCACCCCCATTCTCACCGATGCCTCTCGTTGCGCACAACGGCGAGCGTTTGCAACCCTTCCCATTGACTTTTTTTTTAATTTAAATTATTATTAAAAATTGAAGCTAAACCAAAACGACATCATTTTAATATTATATTTTATGATTTAATCATCTCGTTGTTGTGTAGGACTGAGATAATATTAAAAAAAAAAAAGTCACGTTAGCATTTTTTATTAGTCAAATTGGACGAAGTTAACGGAAGTACTCGATTGAACTAATTTGACAAGTTTTATCACTTGATTTGTACTTTTTACAAGTTTTATGACTCAATTGTATTTTTGTGATAAGTTTTAGGATTTTAATAAATATATCATTTTTTAATACTTGCCTTCAGGTCCAGAAATTCCTTTCTTTTTTCCACGCCTGTTCTGTTCAATAATTATATCCATAGAAACGCGTAATCTAAAGATTAAGAACTATTATTTGAATCTTATCATCAACCACGCCAATAGTTTTGTGAGAGCTTGACCGAAAGAGAAACTTTCCCAATGCCAATTCTCTCTCTCTCTCTCTCTCTCTCTCTCTCTCTCTCTCTCTCTCTAATGGCAGTTGGTAGTTAAAGACTGACCAGAAAAAGCCAGCCGTCCCTAAAAGTTCTTTTGACACTCCATGCACAACTTCTTGTCTCCCTAGAGAAACGTCACCCACATTACTTCTCTGCACGTCCTTACATGCCCTCAACCATCCTACAGCCCGAAAACAGAACAAACTCTCTGTCCTCACACAAAGTCAATCCTATGACCATGATCCAGTCAGCAGCCCCCCTACAAAGAATGAATTCTGTCCTCCTCAATCCTCATGTCTGGAAGAAACAGTCAAAACCACCCTTCTTTCAGGTTTCTTTCAGCTGTATTCTGTGAGCATCAACCAGTGTTGCATCAAATGAGCAGAAAGCATCGATGAAGGCTCAGCATTCCCTTCCCCTTTCCATGTCTACCCTTTTCTTCCTCTGCCTGCTCCGGTTCACGTATCTTGTTTCCGCCCAAGGCAGCGACTTTCCGTCATCTGCTTCTCCAATTGGGCCTTATGTACCTCCCGACATCTATCTCATAGATTGCGGTTCTCCTCAACAGACCAAGCTCGATGATGGGAGAATCTTCCTATCTGAACGCGATACATCTCCTCTCTTGAGAACCAAGCAAGACGTACTAGCTCAGGTAGATTCCCTACCCAGCAGCGTCTCTTCTTCTAGCCATCCAGCTTCTTTGCTTCCATTGTACCGCACGGTGAGGGTATTTCCCGATGAAGCCATTTACACGTTCAAGGTTTCTCATGCGGGCCTCCATTGGGTCCGTCTCTACTTCCATCCGATTCCTTGTCCAACTTATAACCTTGTAAACGCTGTTTTCACGGTCACAGCCAATGAACTAGTTCTGTTGCATGACTTCAGCATGACGGATATTTCTAAATTGGTGTTCAAAGAGTACCTCATCAGTGTTAATTCAACAGATACAGTGCTCCTCAAATTTTCATCTGAAAAGTCATTTTCCTTCGTCAATGCTATTGAGTTTGTGTCGGCACCAGACTCGCTCATTTCTGATACTGCGACTGCAGTTCTTCCACTTGGTGAGTTCACTGGTTTGACTACCTACGATTATGAAGTAACATACCGGCTGAACGTTGGAGGGCCCACTGTAAGTCCTTCTAACGACACACTATTTAGGACATGGCAGCCAGACAATGCATATATGACTTTCGCAGAAGGAGCTCAAAACGTCTCTGTACCTTTTGACGTAATCAAGTATCCAAACCCAGGAGCCACAGCATATATTGCTCCATACTACGTCTACGCTACAGCAGACCAAATGGCAGATTCCGGGGTAAATCAGCAGAATTTCAACCTAACATGGAAGATGAGTGTTGATCCAAGTTTCTCATACATGATAAGGATGCATTTCTGTGATATTGTGAGCAAAAGCCTCAATCAACTGTACTTTGACGTGTACATCAATGGTTTGATGGGTGCATCCGGTCTTGACCTGTCATCCCTCACGGGAGGCCTAGCAATACCTTACTATAAAGACTTCGTGCTTGATGCCTCAGCAATAAGAAATGGCTCCATTATGATTCAACTCGGTCCAGCAGTCGACCCAAGCTCGCCAAATGCGATCCTTAATGGGATCGAAATCTTTAAGATAAGCAACCCTGCCAAAAGCCTGGACAGTGATCTGGCAGCTGGTTCCTCCTTGGGACCAGGACCTCGAACAAACAAGATGAAGATTTTCGCGGCCATTGCCCTTGCAACTGGAATAACAGCCATGTTCTTGTTTGCCAAGAGTTTTCTTTGGAAGAAGAAGAAGAAGCCTCAAACTTGGAAACATGGGAAGAGCTTCTCATCATGGTTCTCCCCTCTCAATAACAGCAAGGCTCATCTCTTGTCCAGTAGAACCAGCTACAGATCAAGCTTCCTCAGCTCCAGCAAGAGCAAGAGTGGTTTCTCGAGCTTTTTTGCAAGTGCCGGTTTTGGCCGAACATTCACCTTCAAAGAATTACAGGAAGCAACGCAAAATTTTGATGAGAAGGCAGTCATTGGAGTTGGCGGGTTTGGCAAAGTCTACCTTGGAGCTTTGGAAGATGGAAAAAAAGTTGCAATCAAGCGTGGAAACCCTTCATCACAGCAAGGCATCAACGAGTTCCAAACAGAGATACAGATGCTCTCCAGGGTCCGGCACCGTCACCTCGTTTCACTCATTGGATATTGTGATGAGAACTCGGAAATGATTCTTGTGTATGAATACATGGCAAACGGACCCCTCCGGGACCACCTTTATGGTTCGAGCCTTCCCCCACTTTCATGGAAACAGAGGCTCGAGATCTGCATTGGTGCAGCCCGGGGTTTGCACTATCTCCACACTGGTGCAGCCCAAGGCATCATACACCGTGATGTGAAGACAACAAATATTCTCCTGGACGAGAATTTTCTAGCCAAAGTTTCAGATTTCGGGTTGTCTAAAGCAGCACCTAATTTGGATCAAACCCATGTGAGCACGGCTGTGAAGGGTAGTTTTGGTTACCTTGATCCCGAGTACTTTAGGCGACAGCAACTCTCTGACAAATCTGATGTCTACTCTTTTGGAGTAGTGCTTTTCGAGGTGCTATGTGCAAGACCAGCCATAAATCCTGGATTACCAAGAGAGCAGGTCAGCTTGGCTGAGTGGGCAATGCAGTGGCACAGAAAGGGGATGCTTGAGAAAATAATCGATCCTCACATTGCAGGAAAAATATGCCCCCAAGCACTTAAGAAGTATGCAGAAGCTGCAGAGAAATGTCTCGCAGAATATGGTGTTGATAGGCCTGCAATGAGTGATGTTTTGTGGAACCTCGAGTCAGCATTGCAGCTTGAAGAGGCCTCCGGCTCCTCTGGTCATGATCCCCCAGGGGGAGGATTGCAAGTCTGAGAAGCCCAGAATACGAGAGATGCTGCTTCTATTCATCAGCTTTGAATTGTTTTAAGGTTCATTCTATCTGTATGTTTTGCCATGGAGAACTCGATCCACTCAGAAACTTTCTATTGGTAATCAGATTCTCGCTCCTCACTTTCCATGATTCTAAAATTCATAGATGCTATATTACTTCATTCTCCCTGTATTCCTTCGAGAAAATAGCCAGAAACTTGGAGATAATGTTCCCTATGATCATTGCCTCAATGTCTTTTTACCACTGATTCAATGATTACTGATCAAGCCATGGCACCTGTTATGTATCCTTCATTCTTAAGTAAGTGCTAAAGATTCCGTGACCTTGTCCTCACTGGATTTGTTTTTCAGAGATCGTTTGAGCAAAGCTTGACCTGTTTCTGTTTGTCGAAATTTTTGGATAGTTCTAAAGCAATTATTTTATGTCTAATGTTCTCCCTTTCATCAGCAATAAGTTCATCTTACGATAGACATAGTATCAGAATATTTTACACGGTACACAAAAGCTGGAAAAGGCAGAATCGTAAAGTTTGGCGTGGTCCGTCTCCCGCTCGGTACTCTCCAATTGTCAGCACATCTCTAGATTTCTGGCGCAACTCTCTTATTATGAGTAGACAAGATTCTGTTGCAAAAGAAATCATCAACGGAAGAAACAGTTTTAGGCTATTAACAGCAATTGTGATAAAGCAGAAAATGTAAAATCCAATTGATAATTCCTCATAACTCCTTTCTCTGTCAATCAATTAAATTATCAATGTGAATTTCCTCCCCAACAAGCTGATCAATCTTTCACAAAAGGGAAAAAAAATAGAACAGAAATGAGCAGATCAATTAATTAGGAAGGAAAGCCACAATGGGGTCCTCAATTATCAGAAGGAGAATGATGTATTGCCGCTAGCAAGAGTACTGTTTGTTCAGATTACCTCTCTTCTAGTAATTATTGCCACTCTAGAATAACGGCAGTCGGGCAAGGAAACTGGCACAGAGATCAAAAAAGAGTATTTGGGGACCTGTGAGTCTCAGGAGGTCCAGCAGATAATTCTCTTCACAAGTTTTATACAGCTGCGTGATAACAAGCAAGGAAATATTAATGTCAACCAGATAACAGAGTCAACACAGATAGCCAATTCATTGTCCAAAGATGGAAGTACGTTCATGGATAAAGAACAACATACGTAATTCTCTTCAATCCTGTTTGATTTATACCCCTAAACAAAATTATCTGTAGTTGAGATAAGCTATGACTGCATTATGCTCAACACCACATCCAGCCCACTGCAGGTGAAAATCATATTTGCTATCCACAGACGTTTAGATGAGAAGGTGGCACGCTTACAGAATTTAATGAGCTATGGGAGCAGAGATCCTATATTTGAATTCTATAGACCCTATTTCTCCTTCCTACTTAAGAACTATATTCACATTTTGAACTTAGAGAAAGCTACCCATCCAAACGCAAGAGGAAGAGTTAAGTGTGCCTAGATATGATGCCATGTTATTATCCCCGATCTTAAACTTTAGAAATATAACTGCAATTTAAAAGTCTACTTAATAAACTTTGGAAAATACCATGATGGCTTTAGAATGGCGATCCATGTGCAAAGTTGGGAAGGGAAAGGAGAAGATATAGAGAAACCATTGGGAGGGCTGAAGTACCTGCAGTTCAAACTTGACAGTGTTCTGAGACACTTGATTTGTCTGGATTGTTGCAGGTTCATTTCCTAAATGGAGGCCATTATGCTGACAATTTTTAGTAAGGTCTTGAACTTGACCTCCTCGAGACCACATGCACTTGATGTTGTAGTGTCCGGTCTTTTTCCAGCAGACATTTAGCTGACATAGTGCATTCAGAACTTCTACCATAATATGATGAGGCTGCAGTCCAAACTGAAAAATCAGACCAATAACCATGGTTAAGACTGAGAAATAATTGCATAAATATAATGACCACAAAAATTGAAAAGACTGCTGTTGATGTCATAGGATCTATTCCGTGAGTATAAAGCCTGTAACTTAATTGTATATGAGTTCTCTTGTTGATATCACACCTTGCTCATTGCATTGTACAAATTTCAAACCGATAACTCTAGTTAGCTAGTTTAATATATTTCCGTAAAACAAAAAATTAAACGGAAGCCTGGGGTTATCTGGGTTCAACTATGGGGCTCTGTATGCAACTGTATTATTGCTTGTGACCAGTAACCCCTACTTCTCATCAGATAAAACTTAATGTTGCAATTCAAAGGGTTAGGCTCAGTAAAAAGAATGAGCCTGTTGCCACTCATTCACGGTATATCTTGCATATATTGCAAACATTGCAAAATAATCAAGCGACATTCCAAGAAACAGCATGCTGAGGCTTAAACATCCAAAAGATTTCATGATTTAGCAGCTCGATTTATGCTATGAGGGTCTCAAACTATTTTCACATTAGTGAATAATCAGATTTCTTGTCAAATATGTATCCATTAGATAATTGGAAATTTTGTTGCTGCTTCCGTTAGCTTTTGCATTACATGTGGAGGAACCAAGAAAGTACACATACAAGTCAGACATCACAACAAGTTCACTACATTGTTTTACTTGCAGAATAAATATACAGTTCAACAATTCACACAAGGCAATCATATAAACCTGAAATCCAAGACCCCATCTTCCCACACTCCGTGACTGAGTAGTCTGATGTTCTATAAGCTGCTTGGCAACAGATACTGAAAACCCACCACTGGGAACAGCAGATGAACTAGGTCCCTGGAAAATAGCAGAGAAAATTCAAGGTGAAAACCCACCCCACATCGTTGGGATAATTATAAATTATTTCAAGACTTGATAAACTGAAATGCATACTCATTTTTAGAACTTATAATCCTTGAACAAACTGAAATGTTTTCAAGACTCGATATATCCCTGATCCTAATGCCTAAACAATTTACCTAACTAAAAAAGATTTTGTTGGCGAGCTCCCTTAGATACTTGTGTAGCCAAATGAGAAAAATCTTGCAGTTTTTAAGATATTTAATTCTCTAGCAATGCATGTGATCAGTGCTATGAAACTTAGGATTTCCTCATTAAGTATGCTTAAAGCACTTGTAACACAAGCTATATGTGTATCATCTGCTAAGTTCCGCTATTAACCAATGAAGTGTGGTCAAGAATTTGGTTTACATGGAAATGGTGATCTAATTCTTTAAACAGAATCGAAGAGTTGCAAGCTCTGTGCTCAACCAGATGCTTATTAAATAATCTGTTAGGGTTCAACCCATGTTTTTCCCTAGACAGAAATAATGCACCAATCTATTGGTAATTTAACCATGTTCCCGCCCATAAGGATTATTGCCTTACAAATTAAGAGGCTTTAGGAACTTCTGCTACCATTGATCTAAAATTATGAGAGATACACCAGATACCTCTTGTGAAGCAAAAACATATCAAGAAACAGGAGAACAAAGCTGAAGAGCTTCAGAGCTGTGAAAGCCATTGCTCTCTGAATGCACATATGATGTGTGAAGTACAACTAAACTAATAAAATGCACGAAGTTGGGGGGAAAATGCCATACTAACCGCACTATTATTGAGCTCTGCCCTGTAAATGCTAGTACCAGATACATTGTTGTCTAACAGCAAGTAATACGACACTGTAGCCTGAAATAATTCAAAGAAGAAAGTTATTATGGGAATCTGACGAACAGAGACCAAAATTTGATCAGATGGGAGAGCACATCATCATGTATCCTTTTTTGAAGAGACTGAACCAAATGTTCCCTGTTAAATCCCAATGCAACCATATGCTCAAGTATTTCTTCATCAACCTGCATTTTTATGGAAGAAATAATCAGCAGTACCAACCACAAACTGGATCAGGAACATCCATACATTCGAATGCAATTAACTCTGAATTTTTTCGTATTTATAAGCTCTCTGGAGACAATGATTGAGACTATCACTATTGAGATTCGCAATTACACTACAACTGGAAGATCAATTGAAATTGATGATCTGTCAATAAGATTTACTAGCATTTGGCAATAACCAGAAAAGTAAGTACTTTTTTCCTCAACAACCAACCTCCGCTCCCCGCCCTCTGCCCACCCCACCCCACCCCTTTCCTCTTACTAAGTTATGTAGAAGTCCAGATCCTTTAGGCTTTAGCCACATACTTCAAAAGTTTTCGTAAAAGAATTACAAAGTCCAATCCAAAAGCTTAAGCTATTAGATGAAGAAAGATGTTAGAAAAGTCCAATCAAAAGTTTAAGCTATTAGGCGGGAAAATATACTTGTCTTTAAGGGCTATTGAAATCCCTTATATGAGCAAAATATGTGATAACTTTAACATAGATCATATACAGTATAGGGATATCTAACTATTTTGAAGGGCCATTACCCCAAAAGTACATACAGGAGTCCGAGACACAAGCATGACAGCTCCTCTCTAGTCATCTCCAAGGAACTCATGTTTTTTATCTGGCTATCTTTTGACTACAGGCTAGAAGCAGATTGAAAAGGAGCATGCTTCTTCTGTTGTCAGTAGGATACAAAAACTATATACGATCCAATTATTCTTTTTCTACTACTCATCACTACCTTACTCCCATAGTATCTTTCATCTAAGTTTCCTAAAGGGGATTTTTTAGGGCATCATCTATCAGACCCGCTGATGTCTGTTGTTTATTCATCTGCATATCTCAGCTTCGAAAAAACATAAAGCTTGCTGAAGTTTCAGATTATATTTGAAAACACCCTCTGGGGAAATGACCCAAAAGGCGCAACCAGAGTTTACAGATGAAAGTGGTATAAATATTAATTTTCAGGAGGCTAATTACTGCCAAACAACCTTGCCATGAGTGGGCTTACAAGGTATAAACTATTTGGATCTGATAAATGACATGACAAGAAAAACAAAAATTAAAAAATTACCGATTGGACACTTCTTATAATACTCAAGGATTTAACATTTCAATAAATTTCAAGCACAAAAACAAGGTACAACTGTTTCATCCCAATATTTTGCACCGAAATATAGGATGTGAACCCAGTTAAAGATTCAAAATGGAGGAAAGACCACTTTGGAATGCCACCATTCAACTGAGACATACCTTCTCCGTTTGATGTTTAATATTTGGCAAAGCAGCAGCCAGATAATTAGGAAGATTTTCCAAGAACCAAGGATGTTGACGAATTTCAGGAATGGTTATCCGCTTTAAAGGGTCAACAACAATCATCCTTGCAATCAAATCCCTTGCTTCAGTTGTTAAATGACTTGGAAGAGTATAAACTCCACTCTGAAAGAATTGCCGTCAGCTAAATTATCATGAGTGTGATAACTTCAGTAAAAGATCATGTCAACTTATTGAACTAAGGCACTACGTAACCTGCTGAACATGAATCCACACGAAGCCCCTCTAAGTGGAATCGAATTAAAATACATGAAGTCCCAGTGTATGAGCTGATTAAAATATAATCACTGATACCTTTATTTTATCATGGAGGTTAGGTATGCTTTCATCATCAAAAGGCAGAGCGCCACAAAGAACTACATATAAGACGACACCGCAACTCCAGATGTCAACCTCTGGCCCTGCATAAAGTTTACCAGAAATAACCTGCACATGAGAATCCGTTCAGCTGAAATGTGGCCCTTTTAGCATGCTAAAACCCTTGGATGATAACAGAATCCACTCAGAATGGTTAGAACGCACCTCTGGGGCAGCATAATTTGTACTTCCACAACTTGTTTTTAGAAAATAGCCATCGTGCATAATATTACTCAAGCCAAAATCAATAATTTTCACATTGCCATTAGAATCCAACAACAGATTCTCAGGCTTAAGGTCTCGATGAACCACCCTATATTTGTGGCAGTGCTCTAAACCTGAAATGATCTGTTTCCAGAAAGATCCCAACAGATATATTAACAACTTATTGAGAGGCAAAAGCACATTCCTATATAAAAGATAGAAAGGCTGATGCATGCATAGATAGATGCAACTGACTGGTATTGCTACCTGCTGAAAAAATTTCCTTGCTTCATCCTCTCTGATCCTTCTATTCTGGACAATATAATCAAACAAGTCCCCATGTTCTGCGTACTCCATGACAACATACACATTAGTCATGCTCTCTATGGTCTCATATAGCCTGATAATATGCGGATGCTTCAGTAGTTTGCCAATCTTAATCTCCCGACTCACTGTAATAAATCCCTTTACATTAGTATCACTTCAACCCTCGAAAACAATTAAGCATCTCCACAAGTGAAGAAGAGAGCATGGCTGCCATTAAAACATACCTTTCTCCTCCATGCACTTTTCCCTCATTTTTTTACGGTTAAGAATCTTAATGGCCACTTTGATACCAGTTAGTCTATGCTTTGCAACTTTCACTTTGCCAAATGCACCGTGGCCAATATTTCTTATTAGCCTATAATTCTTCAGGGATGAGTCCTCACTAGACCTTGTTTGCCGAGAGGGTTCTTCCATTGTCTTGTCCTGAGAAGTGGGGAAAGAAAGAGATAATTCTTTATAGAAAATATTGGTAAAACTATAATTTAGTTAATAATATTTCTTAAACCAAAAGACAAGATACTCAACACAAAATTGCATCATTCAGCTGTAACTAAGCAGTTGCTAGATCATCTTCTTCCGCTTCATTTATTTGGCTAAGAGAAAAATAAAATAAAGAATTAGACAATCAAAAGTACAACAGGAATGGATACCTACATGTAATTCAGACATATTTGACAATCAATCAACAAATCTTCAACCAAAGGGAGTTTGGATGCAGAAACTTTTCCTGTTTAATAAAATGGAAAGGAGATGTATCAGAGTAAAAATTCCATATACGTGTACAAAGAGAGCAACGGTATTCAAAAGGCATGCCAACTATGCGTGCTACCTAAGAAATAGGACATGCATACACAAAAACAAGGGAGTTGGTATTTAAAAATGAAAGCTGATGTGAAACTGAAACTCTTCCAAGCACAGTTGGAATAATCACCTTATAATGATACAGAAAGACTTCATTACTTTAGATTACCCTTCTAGTTCATTATTCATCAGTGAATCAAACTATAATTGAAGATCTGCCCTGAAATCCTCAAAGGAAAGCCTTTGACCATCATTTGAATTTGTGACCATATCCAAGAACATCTTAGCCTAAAGATCATGACCAAACAGAAGATATACTGAGCACAAGATATCATTGAGCCAATAACTTCGACATAAATCAAGTAGAACTACATGGAACAAAGGCAATAAAAAGAACAGCATACTTTATTTCAATATATGAATTCACCAATCACCACCAATAAAGAAGTATGGAATTCTGTTGCTCTCTAAGAGTAAAGATTTCATGTCTTTATGGAAAATATGATTTGACCAAACAACAGAGCCTGCCTGGCTCACTGTTGGAAGAAGCCACAAGGAATCTAACAGTATGACAATTAAAATAACACAGTTCATTTCACTTATATCTTCAACTCTTCAATTAGTACACACCAAATAAATCTCTACATGTCTTAACACATAAACCGCTGCTTCTTCCACCTACTTCTCAAGCCATTTTGAATAGATTGTGCCCGTGCAAGTAGCAGCAAATTCTCGATTTCGCAAGGTATTGATTAGACTACATCACTTTCAAAATCTGGGCATCATCTGTTTCTAAAGCAGACAAGCGATTACGTATCACTAACTAAGCAACAAACCCTCCATTTCTCAAGCTTATTGGTCTCCATAAAAGAATTCAGAGACGCCCATCAACCACCTACCCAAGCCACACGGGAATTAAAAGAAATGGCAATCTAGGGAGAAAAATCATTACCCTACAACCTGAACAAACAAACAAACCCCAAACCATTAAGCAAGAAACACATATTAAGACCACATCATGAACCGCGACCGCATGCCGACGTGCAAAAATGAAATTTTGACGCATCATGCACACGTATATATGCAAGTCCGCATGCAAGAAGGCAACTTTGCATACTCACATCAACAGTATCCGATATTTCTCACTTCCCACACTAATCCCTTCTCTTTCTAGCAGAATTCCGAACGAAAAAGAAAAATAAAAACAAAAACAAGAAAGGCTGGTCATACAACGAGACCGAAGCTTTCAGCAAGTCCGCAGACGCGGTAGGAGAAGAGAATCGCGAACCCGCAGAGCCAGTAAGCGCAGCAAACCAAGGAGAACTAGACACGACGATGAACCTTCGAAAAGAGAGGAGGAAAAGGAGAACACGGAACCATGCATCGACGACGGTTCCGGACACGCCCCGGAACACTGACACGGGGGCGGGGGCGACAAGAAGCACGCACCGGAACGGAGACGCGGACCCGCCGCGACACGGAGGACCCCCGCCGCGGACGGTGGAGCGGGCGGCCGTCGCCGGCGGCTCGGGGCGGCGGTCGAGGATCCCGATGATAGAAGGTGGCGTTGATTGACTTCGACACGCGTGACGAACGAGGACGAGGGAGTCGGCCATTGGAGGAATTTAAAAGGAGGTTTTTTTTCCGGGCGGATATAATGAATAGTTTTATGTCAACATCGTATTTAGGGGTGAGCACGCACCGGAGGAGGGTCCAGTTCGGACCAAGGGTCCAAGGAACCGGGAACCAGAACCGGTCATAATTCAAAAAAAAAAACCCTAGCTTCTTCCCCGCCCCCTAGCTTTTTTTTTTTTCCGGGCGGATATAATGAATAGTTTTATGTCAACATCGTATTTAGGGGTGAACACGCACCGGAGGAGGGTCCGGTTCGGACCAAGGGTCCAAGGAACCGGGAACCGGAACCGGTCATAATTCAAAAAAAAAACCCTAGTTTCTTCCATCCCCCGGCCACATGATTTCCCCCTTTGCGGATACTTCCCTTCCCCTTTTCTTTTCTCTCTCTTTCTTTTCTCCCCTTTTCTCTCTTTTTCTCTTTTCTCCCCTTTTCCCTCGTCACATCACTTCTTGCCCCCCAACTTTTTCTTTTCTTCTCTCTCCCTCTCTTCTCTTTCCGGTTCCGGTTCCGAATCGCCTAGGGTTTCTTGGATTGCTCTCTCTCTCTAGAATAATCCGTTTCTTTCTCAACGAGCGCCTCCTCCCGGCGCCGTCTCCGATCTCCTGCTTTCGGGACCGATCCGCGCGACGCCCTCCGTTCCATGGCCACTCCGATTCGAAGCTTCGATCGAGCGCTCGTCGCCGTCAATCGATTCCCGCTCTTCTTCTTCCGATCTCTTTCTTGTTTTTTGTGGCTTGAGAGAGCGAGACAGAGAGAGGGAGGGGGGAAATGGTGAGGGGGAAGACGCAGATGAAGAGGATAGAGAACAACACGAGCAGGCAGGTGACGTTCTTGAAGCGCAGGAACGGGCTGCTGAAGAAGGCCTTCAAGCTCTCCGTCCTCTACAACGCCGAGGTTGCACTCATCATCGTCTTCCCGAGGGGCAAGCTCTACGAGTTCTCGAGCTCGACAAGACGGTAGGTTTTCCTCCGCATTTTTGCTCAAGTGACATATTGCTATGAGCAACACTGACAGTTGCTCAACCTTCATTTCAAAATTTGGAAAAAATGAAGATTGCAGAAAGATGCATTGTTACTCGATTCTGTTGGGGTTTACTGGTTCCATTGGGTTGAATAGTTGATTGGCACGCTGTTTCTTTTACAAGGCCTCCTGAATGTAGCGTGAGAATCTCACGAACTGCAGGTACTTGGCCTTGGCGAACCTGGCCAACGGCGAGCCCGGTTTCCGCGCGATGAAGCTCAGGGGCTGACGGACTTGAGCTTCTTGAACTAGTCGAAGAAGGCTTGGGGAGTGCGCTCCTCGATGGACGACGACTTGTTCGCGAGCGTGAAGTTGGGGAAGTTGAAGCCCTCGAAGATCGATCTGGCCACGAACGATTCGATGGCAAAGTGCTTGTGGCCGGGCTTCGCGAACCTCACTCGCGACTCGATGAGTCGGATGGCCTCGTCGAGGTTCCAGTTCGCCACCTCCATCTCGTGAGCCATGGCTTTCCCGAAGTGCCTCACGGATCGTAAGGTGTAGTGGAGGACTTGGATGAAGTGGGTCGGGCTCAACGACGCGAGCTTGAAGCCGTCAAACAGGGGCAAGACGCGCTCGGAGACGAACTGAAACTGAAAATTATGAATTTAGTTGTCTATTTGGATGTAAAAGATTCACATTGCTGTGTATTGGCAGGAACTGAAAATGAAGGGCCGACTATTGAATTATTTCGGCTTCCGAATAGTCGCCCATTACGAAAATGAAAAAAAAAACCTGTTGGAACCTGGAACCGACCCGGAACCTGTGACAGGGTAGGTTCCAGGTTCCAAAAATTGAGGAACCTGCCCAGGTTCCAGGTTCCGGACGGAACCGAATCGGAACCGGGAACCGTTCACCCTAATCGTATTGATGTGGCCAAGGACAAAAAAATAAAAAATAAAAAGGAAAATTGACATAAATAACCTTCGAAGTTTAGTTCATTGTGCAATTTGGTCACTGCATTTTTTATTTATTCCATGTGATCCTTAAATTTTAACCCAATATATAATGTGATATATAAATTTTTAATTTATTCAATGTTGTCTCTAAACTTTTGATACATATTCAATAAAGTATCTGAATATTATGTCGACATTGGACAAAAAAAAAAGGAAAATTGACACAAATAATCTTTGAAGTTTAGTTCATTGTGCAATTTGGTCTATAAATTTTTTATTTGTTCAACGTGGTCTTTAAACTTTAACCCAATATACAGTGTAGTTCTTAAACTTTTAATTTGTTTAGTGTAATCCCTGAACTTTTGGTACATGTTCAATACAGTCCCTGAACTGTATGAAAATGTCCAATATAGTACCATCACCAAGGGAAAATAATTATTAATCAAATGACAAGAAAGAAAAGCAAGAAATGGAACACAAATACACAATAGAGAGAGACGCTTGACCTAAAAACAAGAGGCATCCACAAGGGCGACAAGAGACATGGAGAGCCAAGCATTGAGGCCGGAAGGCGGCTTGTGGCCATAGGAGGCTGCGAAGGAAACAAGGAGCCTATATGGATGAGGTGGAGGGGGACACAAAGAAAGGGGTAGCCTTGGGAAGGGTTGCATAAGATGTCAAAAGGTCTCGGAAGTGTATGGACAAAGGTGATATTGCTAGTATGAGTACCTAGAGGGGGGTGAATAGGTATATAAAAGATTTTTCTTCAACAATTGCACAATACTAGACAGTTGATGGATATGAGACAAACGATAATCAAAGTAAGACTGAGAGAAGAGAAAATTGAACACGCGGTTTATAGTGGTTCGACTTATATCAAGCCTACGTCCACTCTTCTTCACCGATGCCTATTGGCTGGATTCCACTATAAACAAAGAGAAGTTACAGCACAGCTTTGTCTTGATTCCACAGTGTAGATGTTCTACCACACCTCCTCAGGATTTCTCACAAATATAGACTCTCTTTTGTATACAAATATTCGCTCAAAGGAATTGTCTAAATAAAAAGGAGCTTCAGACTTTGGAATTCATCTATCGCGCACACCTTGAACAACTAAGACCGTCTTCCTTATATACTCCTTTATGACATCATACCCGTTGGCACTTACCAAAGGAATTCCTCCAATCTACCCGTCGGACGGAATCAATTAGGAAGATTGTTCAAGCTATTAAAGGAACGTGTTGATAGCCCATCAATCATGTTCGCCCATACAATCGGGATCTCGATTTCCATAAGCGAGAACCTTCCAATAATATTTAGGCAATCACCGGATCTTCAATTTACGAGTCAATCTTCGATCAATCAAAGGACTCGTTATGTCTTCTCCAGCCACGAGATCTTCTCCAGTTGATAAGGTCAAATCCTTAACGAAACATCCGATTCGGATAACCTTTCTTCAACGGATTAGAGACTGTCAATGAGGATAGACTTTGAGTCTTGAGTCCGGGCTGTCCGGAGGTCTTCGACTTTAAATAACGAGTCCGCAAGCCTTCAGACTAGACTGATAGAAACGTTTTGTCAACTTCAAAACACTTCAAGAAGATTTCTCCAACAATCTCCCCCTTTTTTATGGTGACAAAACTTTCCTGCAGATTTGGATATTTTTTACCTGCAAAACATTTCTCAAACACATATGCATATCTTATAGAGATAAATGGCTAAAAGAATAACACTAGAATCTGCAACCACGGAAAATAGGTTAGTCTAGTATATGATAAAACCATCCATAAGATATCAATATTAGTTAATAGAAGCGAGTCAAGTCCAAGTCTAGTTCGGTTCTCATCCGGACACAAAACAAAGTCAAACGAGTTCAAACAACAAAACAATCCAACAAACAGTTAAAAGTTTAATGATTGAAAGTTTTTGTTCAAATCTTGCATCTCTCCCCCTTTTGTCATCATTAAAAAGGATGAGATGAAGTCAAGATTGCTTGGGAACGCGGACAAGCTGGAAATCTTCCATAGGCTGAACGATGCCTTCTAGCCTTTTAAAGTCTTCCTTTAGTTGTGCAATCTCCTCACTCTTGGCATTGGCCTGATTCCCGAGAGAGGGCTTGCATCTTATCATTCAATGAACAGGAAGAAGCTTGACCTTCATTCTTCAAGCTTTGAACTTCACATCCCAAGGCATAAATTTGACCTCGCATCTCCAAGAGAATATCCATGATTCGCGAAAATCTGCTCCATTATTAGTCTCGAGTACTTGCTTCGGCTCGATCTCGATGGAGTAAATGACGATGGTAGATCAGCATAATCTCGCAGGTTTGGCGATGAAACTTCATGACCTTCCTCTGGAAATTGAGAGGCATAAACATCCTCCGGGTCTCAGGTGAGCGGCGCTCCTTCACTTGCATCGGGATATGAAGACTTCACTCCTTTCTCCCGATCTCCCCCGTTTCCATGCCTTCATGTGGAGAAGAGTGTTCCTCGGGTTCTCCTTCTTCTCTTCTTTCTTCTTGAGTCTTTCCTCCTCTCGCTTCTTTTTCAGCTTCTCTTTCTTCTTCTTCCTTCTCCTCTCGCTTCTTTTGTCATTTGTTCCGATTCTTTCGTGGAACAGGACGACTTAAATTCTTCAAAGCCAATGCAGAGATGGTGATGTCTTCCTCATCATCTTCATCCTCAACAATGAGAGCTCTTCTTCTCTTGGATGGAGCAACCATGGGCTCCTTCCCTTTTCTTTTAGCTGCAGAAGAGATTTGATAAGATTTGGCGGGAGTCTTCTCCTTGAATTTCTCTAACTCCTTGCTCAATTCCTTCAGACGCATTTTGGTCACCATTTTCAATCCTACCACCATATGATCGCATGGTCGAACACAAAAGATTTGTGGAGGCTGAATATTCAGATGTCTGAATAACTTCGTAACAAGGCTTGGGTAAGGGAGTTGACCTCTGTCCTTCATCATTGCTCTATACATGTGAAACATAACGGTGTGAGGAGAGAAAACCTTTTTCCAAAGAGAATGGCATACATCGGCTTGGCCTCGAACTTGAAACATCAGTCTTGGAAGTTGATTTCGGTCGGAGGCAATTAATCACAATCTTGTGAAGCAAGATGTTGAATGCACCCATCCTTAAGTAGGTGATCTTTTCATCTGTTCTCCTGTCCTTCACCAGTTCAAGTGTGGCCCGAGCAATGGAAACTTTGATTGGTTGATATCTTCCTCTTTCAACTTCTAACACATCTGCTAGCATATTCATATCCACAACATAGTCTTGGTCTTTAACGCTAAAAGAGAATCTATTCGCATCCAAAAAGCTAAGATTTGAATAGAAATATGCAGTTAATTCAGCATAAGCTTCTGTAGTGTCAGAGCAGAACTTTTCAAGTTGAAGATAACTGAACTTTTCCCTCAAGTTCATATTCACAGCATCCAGAAAATCAAAATCCACACTCCTAGGGTTTATTACCCCACGTTTCAGCAATTTCAAGTACAGATCCTTTTGCTCCTTTGATCTGAACAAATCTCTCCTTTTTCCTTGATTTTCAACCGCAATACCCATTTTCGGTTGAAATTGACTGTATAATTTGTCATCGTCATTCCCATCTACAGGATTCGACCCCCAGTCACGAGGATCACTTGGGATATTTGCAAGGGTTTCCTCAGCCACCCTTTTTCGAGCAATTCCCAAACTTTCCATTTTTCGCAGAAAGATATATTCGTTCCCATGTATTTTGTCTTTAAGAAAATCATCAATGTAGTTCAAAGGAGTACGAATTCCTTTTAAGGCACGATATAAGCTGGTAAATATAAGCGGGCTTTTGAACTCTTACAGGTTTGCATCCTCGATGATTTCTTCGTTGTTGATGATCAACGCCTTGAGGACTAGATGGAGGAGAATGACGCTGCTGAGAATGTTGTGGGCTTGCTTGCTGTTCTGGAGTCACTTCTTCTTCAGTAAGATCGAAGTGCGTAGGCCCCTCATTCATTCGCCGTGGTCCCCTGCTTGCGATTCTCGAAGACTTTCTTGAAGATGACATCTTTCTCAGTTTTTGGAAAATTCCTTGCTTGACTTTCCCAGGAAAGATGACAACTTTTTGAAGATTAAACAAAGAAGACAAACGGGAATGGAGGATCGATGCTTTCTAGGGTTTTTGAGAGAAAAGTGAAGAGGAATCAACAGTGCACGATCGGTTAAAAAGAGGGATACACGAACCGTCACAAAGGAAATAAAAAAAAAAATGCCTTTCCAAAATAACTGTCTTTTTTCCGTAAAAATAGCTATTTCAAAAATAACTTTCTTTTTGAAAATGAAACAATGCAATAATTTTGCCAATTAAATATAGCAACAATTTAAACACAGTCTGACGATCGTACCTTTTCAAGATGAGATTCAAGAGAGAAAGACTTACAGTCTGACGATTGTACCAAGACTATCTTAAAGATAAAGTCTTGTAAGTCTCGAGTCCGAAAGTCTTTAGACTTTGATATCCTCATACCTCAAAATGTTGAGTCTGGAACGGATAGATTCAAATTGATTTTTCTCCAAAGGCTTTGTGAATATATCCGCTAATTGGTTCTTTGAGTCAACAAATTGAATTGAAACATCTCCATTTTGAACATGGTCTCTAATAAAGTGATGTCAAATCTCTATATGATTTGCTCTTGAGTGGAGAATTGGATTTTTGGTGAGGTTGATAGCGCTGGTGTTATCGCAATTAATCTCCGTGCATGAGTCTTCAATTTCAAAGTCTCTAGCTGTTGTTTTATCCATAGAATTTGCGAATGCAGCTTCCCAGGGCTACATACTCTACTTCGTTATTGAAAGGGACACGGTGCTTTGTTTCCTTGAAAACCAAGACAACGTCCCGCTTCCAAGCAGCGGCAAGTTCCCGAAGTGCTTTTTCTATCAACTCGCAACCGGCTAGATCGCGTCTAAATATCCCGGAAGATTAAAGTCTCCCTTCTTAGGATACCAAAGACCGATGCTTGATGATGAAGCAACGTATTTAATGATGCGTTTCGCGTAGCCGAGATGGGATTCTCTAGGATCCGATTGAAACCTAGCACGAGATGCAAACACTCAACAAGATGTCAGGTCTAGAAGCAGTAAGATAAAGGAGTGAACCAATGATGCTCCCTGTACAGCTTTTGATCAACTTTATTCCCTTCTTCATCTTTGTCTATCTTCAAAGAACTTGACATCGGTATGTCGGTCTTTTTGCACTTTTCCAGTCAAACATTTTGACAAGATCATTAACATATTTTTCTTGATAAATAAAAGTTACTTCCTTCAATTGTTTTACTTGAAGACCAAGAAAGAATGTTAACTCTCCCATCATACTCATTTCAAACTCATCCCGCATAGACTTAGAAAATTTCTTGCCTGATTTTCATTAGAGGATCCGAAAATAATGTCATCCACATATATTTGAACAAGTAAGAAACTTTTGTTTTCCTTTTGATAAATAAAGTCGTATCTACTTTACCTTTGACAAAACCATTTTTTATTAAGAACTTACTCAATCTGTCGTACCAAGCTCGAGGTGCTTGCTTTAAACCATACAAAGCATTTTTCACCAAGATTGAGTCCGGCTTCTTTGGGTCTTCAAACCCCGGTGGTTGTTCCACATAAACTTCCTCATGGTTAAATCCATTTAGGAAGGCGCTTTTGACGTCCATTTGGAATAACCTGAAATTCTTATAACAAGCAAACGCAAGTAATAATCGAATAGCTTCTAACCTTGCTTTGGAGCGTAAGTTTCATCATAGTCTATTCCTTCTTCTTGCGTATATCCCTTGGCTACGAGTCTTGCTTTGTTTCATACGACTTTTCCTTTCTCATTCATCTTGTTTCTGAACACCCATTTAGCTCAATAACAGTTTTACCTTTTGGTTTGGATGTCAATTCACGGACATCATTAATGTTGAACTATCGAGCTCTTCTTGCATAGCTTCAATCCAGCTTTCATCGATAAAGCTTCTTCTATGCTCTTTGGTTCAATTTCAGAAACGAGAGCTACAACACTAGACTCTTCTCCCCTTTTTGATCTGGGTGCGAATTCCTTCATTAATTTCGCCGATAATAAGATCTTTGGGATGACCGGACTTATGCTTCCGAGTTACTTGTTGATTTTGTCCGGTTGATGATCTCTTTCTTTGTTTGGATCTTCACGAACAACCTGATGCTGGTTTTCCAGAGTCTGAGATGCTTCTTGAGTTGTAAGCTTTAGAAGGTCTGGAGCAAGTTCAGACTCTTCTTGATGAGTCTGACTTGATTCATCTTGCGTTGAGTCTTGAAATTTGACAATCATTGACTCCTCTGAGATACCGGCTCTTCTTGTTATAGACTCGAAGGCTTTGCTTGATGTAGAATATCCAAGGAAGATACTTTCATCGATCTTTCTTCAAACTTACCAACTCGATCTTTTGCATTTTTCAATATAAAACATTTGCAATCGAATACATGAAAGTATGAAACAATAGGCTTCTTATCTTTGAATAACTCATAAGGGGTTTTCTCTATAATAGGTCTTAAGAAGACTCTATTGATTATAAAGCA
This sequence comes from Eucalyptus grandis, assembly GCF_016545825.1. Lineage (NCBI taxonomy): Eukaryota > Viridiplantae > Streptophyta > Magnoliopsida > Myrtales > Myrtaceae > Eucalyptus > Eucalyptus grandis. Next base: position 7,007,136 of record NC_052613.1, read on the forward strand.
TGCTGTTGAAACAGCTTCAGCCCAAAATCGTGAAGAAATCTTACTTTCAATTAAAAGAGTTCTAGCCATTTCTTGAAGAGATCTGTTCTTTCTTTCCACAACTCCATTTTGCTGAGGAGTATATGGAGAAGAGAACACATGATTAAAGTGATTCATCACAAAATTTTGTAAAATCTTGATTTTCAAATTCACCTTCATGATCTGTTCTTATACTAGAGATAACACATCATTTTTCATTTTGAACCTTTTTAGCAAACTTTTCAAAATACGAGAAGGTTTCAGACTTACTTGCAAGAAAATATACCCAAGTAAAACGGGAGTAATCGTCCACAATTACTAGGCAATATTTCTTACCTCCAATACTCAGTGTTCTGGTTGGTCCGAAGAGATTCATATGCAGCAACCGTAGTACATGATTAGTAGAGACATGATTTATTGGTTTAAATGAATTTCTTACCGCTTTCCCAGAATACATAGAGTGCATGGATCAGTCTTTTGATAAGGTAATTTGGGTAGTCCTCGAACAAGCTGCTTTGATGAGATTTTGGCTAATTGCTTCATGTTGACATGACCAAGCTTTCTGTGCCATAAGCTTGCTTCGTCTTGAATTGAGATAAAACATTGCGATTCATTTGGTTTAACATCCAGAAGATAGATGTTTCCATGTCTTCGACCCACGAAAGACTGAGTAGAGTCTTTACTGATTCCGTAACATATTCCTTCTTGAAAGAAGATCTTGAAACCAAGTATCACACAATTGACTAATCTTTTGAGAAGATTGTAATTGAGTCCTTCCACTAAGGAAACATTACTTATCGTGAGATTTCCAATTTTCACAGTTCCAAATCCCACAATACTTCCTTTGTTGTTTCCTCCAAATGAAACTTTTCCACCATTTACTTGAGCAAGCTTTATAAACAATTTGAGTCTCCTGTCATGTGTTTTGAGCATCCACTGTCAAGATACCACTTTACCTTTTTCTTGACGGTGACCTGCATTTAAAATAAAGTCTCAAGCTTTCTTTGGTACCCAAACTTTCTTGGGTCCTTTGGTGTTAGTAACATAAACGTATTAGCCCATATTTTCTTAATGGGTTTCCAAACCATAGGACACTCTTTTTCAAAGTGATCCGACTGTTGCACTTGAACATCCGAGAGCATTTCTACCTACAGATTTTACAAAAACTTTCTTGAAATGATTTTTGTAAGCCTCTCTCGAGAGTCTTTTCTTAATTCTTTCTTTTACTTTAGGAAAATCAATCAAGGGAATTGTTTCTGCTGTCATACCTAGACCGGACTTATTGAAATAAGGTCTTTGAGCTGAAAGAATTTTTTCAAGTTTTTCAGACCCTATTGAAAATTTCTTTGAAATATTTGATAAGTCTATTTTTAAAAGAGCATTTTCTTTTAAAAGATTATCTTCATTTTCTTTAAGAGTGAAAACAGTCAAGTCTAGACTTTTAACTCTTTCTACTAAAACATTTTCCTTTTTTTTAGAGCTGAGTTTTCCTTTTCAGTTCGGAAATTCTTTTGAGAGAAGTCTTAAGACTAAAACACAGTTCATCAATGTATTTAGAAACTTTGACAGGAATTTTAAAATTACTTGTCTCAAATTCTTGTCGAAGAGTCTGATTGTGCCATCGAGACATAGATTGGCATATTCATTATCACTTTCTTCACACTCGTATCACTGGTTTCGGCTTTGAGAGCTTTTGAAATTTTTCAGCTTTTCCTCTCTTCTTCTTCGAAGAGGACAGTTGGTCTACGATGTGTCCATTTTCTTACATTCAAAGAGACTACGTCTTTGTTTGGTTCCTCATCATCAACGAGACTTGGTCTGCTGTCTTTGAAAGCTTTGTTTCTTTGAGTTAAACCTTCTTTCTTTTCTATTCAGTTTTCTAAATCTTCTTATCATGAGAGCAAGCTCCACATCGTCCATATCATCTTCAGAATCTGTATCATCAGAATCATCAATTGATTTTAATGCAATGGATTTCTTACCTTTTGGATCTTCATCTTCATTGATTCGTTCCACTTCATAAGACTGAAGAGTTCCAATCAGCTCGTCGACAGATAGTGGCATAATTCTTTACGTCTCTCTTATCGAAGTCTTTATGTGATTCCAATCCTTGGAGAGTCCACCTTGGTAGCTTGTTTACCTTCATGGGATCAGAAGTTGGTTGACCTTGATTTTCAAGACCATTCACAATATCTCGAAACGACTAAACATGTCGAGTTATAGATTCTCCTGGTTTCATTATGAAGGCTTCGTATTGACCGAGAAGAATGTTGATTCTTGTTTCCTTCACTCGTCTGTTCCTTCATAGGTGATATGCAATCTATCCCAAACTTCTTTTGATGTAACACAAGAAGATATTCTATTATATTCAGTTGGTGACAAAGCACAATATAAGGAGTAAATTGCTTTTGCATCGAGTGCTTGTCTCTTGATTATCTCTTCCCCGAGTCATTCCGCTGGTCTCATCGGTTTCTTTTCCTCTTTCGAGGCGATGCGGTGGTAGGAGTAATTCCTTTTTCTACAACATCCCATTCCGGAGGATCCTTTGATCGTAGGAAAGCTTTCATCTTGTTCTTCCGGATGTTGTAATCATTTCCATCAAAGTAGGGTGGTCTAGTATTGCTTTGCCCTTCCATCAGCCACGGTGCTAGCATACTAGCCATGGATCTTTTACTACGAAGTAAAACACTTCAAATAAAGTAAGTACACATGTGCTCGATACCAATTGATATTGCTAGTATGAGTACCTAGAGGGGGGTGAATAGGTATATAAAAGATTTTTCTTCAACAATTGCACAATACTAGACAATTGATGGATTTGAGACAAACGATAATCAAAGTAAGACTGAGAGAAGAGAAAATTGAACATGCGGTTTATAGTGGTTCGGCTTATATCAAGCCTACGTCCACTCTTCTTCACTGACAGCCTATTGGCTGGATTCCACTATGAACAAAAGAGAAGTTACTGGCACAGCTTTGCCTTGATTCCACAAAGTGTAGATGTTCTACCACACCTCCTCGGGATTTCTCACAAATATAGACTCTCTTTTGTATACAAATATTCGCTCAAAGGAATTGTCTAAATAAAACGGAGCTTCAGACTTTGGAATTCATCTATCGCGCACACCTTGAACAACTAAGACCGTCTTCCTTATATACTCCTTTATGCCATCATACCCGTTGGCACTTACCAAAGGAATTCCTCCAATCTACCCGTCGGACGGAATCAATTAGGAAGATTGTTCAAGCTATTAAAAGAACGTGTTGATAGCCCATCAATCATGTTCGCCCATACAATCAGGATCTCGGTTTCCATAAGTAGAACATTCCAATAATATTTAGGCAATCACCGGATCTTCAATTTACAAGTCAATTTTCGATCAATCAAAGGACTCCGTTATGTCTTCTCCAGCCACGAGATCTTCTCCAGTTGATAAGGTCAAATCCTTAACGAAACATCCAGTTCTGGATAACCTTTCTTCAACGGATTAGAGACTGTCAATGAGGATAGACTTTGAGTCTTGAGTCTAGCTGTCCGGAGGTCTTGACTTTAAATAGCAGAGCCCCGCAAGCCTTCGACTAGGCGATAGAAACGTTTTGTCAACTTCAAAACACTTCAAGAAGATTTCTCCAACAAAAGGGAAGGTAAAGATCGATCGATTCGATGGTAAGGACTTTGGTTTCTGAAAGATGTAAATCAAGAACCTCTATGTTTAGAGAGAAACCAAATTCTATGAAACAAGAAGAGTGAGAATTGTTAGATCAGCAAGCTTTGGGTTTGATTTGTCTCATATTAGTACGGAACATTGCTTTCAACATTGCCAATGAGGCGCAACGATGGTTTGATGGCAACGTTGTCCAACATGTATGAGAAGCCTTCTGCGTCAAACAAGGTATATTTGATGGATCATCTTTTCAATCTGAAGATGGACAAGGGTGCTTCCGCAACAAATGACATCAACGAATTCAACGTGATCACAACTCAATTGAGTTTAGCGGATATTAAATCCGATGACGCGGTAAAGGTTTTGATTTGATTATCTTCGCTACCTAAAAGTTAGAGTGCAACTGTGACTGCAATGAGCAGTTCATCTAGGAAAAAAAAAGTTGAAGCTCCAAGCAATGCAAGATTTAATTTTTAGCGAGGATATTCATAGAAGAGAATGTGGTGAATTTTCGGGTGCTACCTTAAATATTGAAGGCAGAGGGAAGCAATCAACAAAGGTGGAACCAATACTACGGTAGATCAAAATTCAGATGGAGAAGCAAATTAAGACCTTGTGGAGAAATAATTTGCTGGAATTGTGAAAAGAAAGGTCATCTACAACGATATTATAGAGCCTCAAAGAAGAAATTTTAGTATCAAGATTAAAATCGAGAGGCAGAAAAATCTATGAATGCAACTCTTGAAGAGACAAATGATAGTGATGCTTTAATTTTGGGCATTGACAGTTCAATTGAGTTTTAGATTCTTGATTTAGATGTGTTGTTTCGCTCTACTTCATGCAAAGAATTAATGCACAATTTTATTGCTGAAAAAATTAGAAAGGTTTATCTTGTCGATAATGGACCTTTAGATATTATAGGAAAGGGTAATGTTTACATAAAATCTACTAATGGATATCAATGGAAGTTGCATCCATAACTTAAGAAAAATATAATCTACAAGTCAATTAGACAACACGGGATACAAAACTATTTTTGAGGATGGCTTTTGGAAAATAGTTAAAGGTTCTTTAGTTGTAACCCAGAGAACATAGTCAAGATCACTCTACATAACTGAAAGCAATAGAGAAATCGCAATAGTTGTGGAGTTTGAAGCTAATTGCAAATTATGGCACTACAAGCTTAGGCAAATGAGCAAAAAGTGGATGAAGTTATTAGCATCTAAGGGAAAATTACCTAATTTGAAGTCCATAGATATTGGTCTATGTGAATATTAGTTCTAGGCAAGCACAAACGTGTCAATTTTTCGAAGATTGGAAAGAACCAAAGAAAGGAAAATTAGAGTTGATGCATACAGATGTGCAAGGATCAATTCTTGTGAATTCCCTTGGAGGCTCACGCTATTACGTCACATTTATTGATGACTCCACAAGAAATGTATGGATTTATTTTTTGAAAAATAAATATGACATGTTTGTTACTTTTAAGAGATGGAAAGCTGAAGTGGAAAATGAAACTAATCTGAAGATTAAATGTTTAAGGTCCAATAATGGTAGTGAGTATGATTACAAGGAGTTTGAGCAATTTTGTGCAAAGAACGGAATTAGAATGACAATAACTATTCTCAACGGATCACGGCAAAATGGAGTTTCTAAAAGGATGAATAGAAGTCTGAATGAGCATGCAAGAGGTATGAGGTTGTATACAGGATTACCCAAGACATTTAGGGCGAATGCAATTAACACTACAACATATATTATTAACAGAGAACCTTCAATTTCACTTAATTTTAAGCTACCAAAAGAATAATAGAGTTGAAAGAAGGTAAATCTCTCGCATCTGAAAGTTTTTTTTTATATGTCCACATAGATTCTGAAAATAAAGACAAGCTTGATGCAAAAGCTAAAAAAATGTATTTTCATTGGATATGGTTCTTATTATTTTGGTTATTGATTTTGAGATGAACAAAATAGGAAAATACTAAGAACCATTGATATTTCATTCAATGAAAACATATTGTATAAGGAAAAATTTGCGAGAAAATCTAGTGCAAAGAAGCAATCGGTGGAGAATAGATAGATTGAATTAGAGGAAGTTTCTAAAAGTGTTCTAGTTGGAATTCCCAAAACTGTTGCTTTCGACTCTGATCAAAAATCAGAACAAGAATTATGTACCCCTAAACCCACTTGAAGAAGATCTAATAGAACACCTATACTTATACAAAGCATCATCGCATTATTTGTTTTTGATTGACGCTGGCAAACCTGAAACTTTTTTGAAAGTAGCGCAGGTTGAAGATTTTGTCAAGTGGGAGTTAGCTGCAGGATGAGTTGGCTTCACTCGAGAAAAACAGAACTTGGGTGTTAACTCAATTATCATATGGGAAGAAAGCATTGCAAAATAAGTGGGTGTATCAAGTCAAAGGAGAACTTAATGGCAGCAAAAGGTACAAAGCAAGATTAATAGTAAAAGCGTTTTGGCAAAAGAAATGAATTGATTACACAGAGATCTTTCTCTCCAATTGTGAAATTGACTACTATCATATTAGTATTGAGTATTGTTGCCACTAAAAATTTACATACGAAGCAATTAGATGTTAAGACTACATTCCTCCATGGTAATTTAGAGAAGGATATTTATATGATACAACCAAAATTTTTTCACAAATTGAAGAAAAATATGTATGACTTGAAACAGGCTCCTAAATAGTGATATAAGAAATTTGACACATTTATGGAGACGCGAACCCTGGAGTGCCATAACTTGGCAGAAAGGGACATTAAATACCATAACTTACGAAAAATACACTTAAGTGCCAAAATCGAAATAAAATGAATCACTTGAGTGCCAATCCGGCCAAATTACATACGTGGCATTTTTTCAGCGAAGCGAGTTCAAAACAATGCCGTTTTGCACGCTGACGTGGCCAAATAATGCAAAAACAGCGTCATTTTGGGGTAACGTGGTAAAAAAAAAAAAAAGGAGAGGAGGTGGCTGAGGGTTGCGAGGGTCGGCCTTGGCCCGGCTAAGCGAGGGCCGCTGACCCTCGCTAGATCTGGGCAAGGGCCGCGAGCCCTCACCACTCGCCACCCCTAACGGGCGGCAGCCCTTGGCCCGGTCGGGCGAGGGCCACCGACCCTTGCCGAATCTAGGCAAAAGCTACAACCCTCACCCCGATCTGGGGCAAGGGCTCGCGAGCCCTCGTCGTCGGTTGGCCAAGGTCGCTGGCCCATAGCTAGGGCCCAACAACCTTGGCCGACCCTCCCCCCTTCGTCGCTAGCCATTCCCAGCTATAGGAGGGAAGCGGCGATAGCGGCGAGGCTCAGCCCTCGGCCACCTCCCCCTCCCCCTTTTAATTTTTTTTAATTTTTAATTTTAAAATTATTATTTTAAAATATTTTAACTAAATTTAATTTAATTAATTTTTATATTATTTTTTTACCACATCAACCCAAAACAGCGTTGTTTTGCACTTGCTTCATCGAAAATTGACACGTCGGCATTTTGGCTGAACTTTGGCCGGAGTGGCACTTAAATGATCCGTTTTTTCTTCAAATGTGGCACTTAAGTGTACATTTCATAAATTATGGCACTTAAGTGTCCCTTTATGCCAAGTTATGGCACTTGAAGTGTACTTCTGCCCACATTTATGTATGGTAACGAATTCACTAGAAGTGAAATTGATCACTACTGTTACATCAAGAAATTTGATAACTGCTATATTATTTTGTTGTTGTATTTGGTTGTTGTATGTAGATGATATGCTCATTGTAGGATCTAGCATGAGTCAGATGAAGGAGTTAGGAGCAGCAAATCAAATTCTTGAGATGAAGATCACACAGATGGATCCAAATGAACTCTAAAATTATCTCAAGAAAAGTACATTGAAAATGTGCTAAACAGATTTGAAGTTCAAAATGCAAAGCCTAGAAGTGCTCCCTTAGGAATGCACTTCAAGCTCTTGAAGAAACAATTACCAAAGACAAATAAAGAGCGGGAGTATATGGCTAAGGTGTCTTATGCATCAATTGTTGGCCGTTTAATGTACACTATGGTATGTACTTGACCAAATATAGTTCATGTAATGGGAGTTGTGAGTAGATACATGGCAAATCTAGGAGTAAAGTTTTGGAAAACCGTAAAGTGGTTATTAAGATACCTAAGATTATTAAGATACCTAAGAGGCATTTTAATATCTCATTATGTTTTATGAAAAATAGTGTAACTTTACAAGGCTTTATTGATATAGATCTCGATGGTGACTTGGATAATAGGAAGAGCACCTCGAGTTATGCTTTTATCTTAGGTGACTACAATCAGTTGGATATTTAGACTTCAAACACGTCTTGCTCATCCACTAATATAGAGTATGTTGTTATATCTGAAGCTGGTAAGGAGATGATTTGATTGAAAAAAATTATGAAGAGGATAAACAAGGAGTAAGATAATAGTGTTATTTTCAAGGACATCCAAAGTGCTATTTATCTTGCAAAAAATCTAATATGTCATTCAAGGACAAAACACGCTGAGTTAAAATATCATCAAATTTGTCAGTTGATAGATGATAGAACTTTGTCATTAAAGAAGATTCTTTGTGCAGAAAAATCCAACATATATGTTAATAAAGTTTGTCACCCCTGAGAAACTAAGGTTGTGCATTGGCTCAATTGGCCTCCATGGTAAGTGATGAAGGAGGCCACCGCACTAGGACAATTTGGGCTACAAAGATAAAGACTATCAAAGATTATTACTTTTTCTTCTTCTTCTTCTTCTTCTTTTTTAAGATCGGCCTCCAAAAAGGAGATTGATGGAGTTGTGGAGTCAGATAGAGAAAAATGATGTTCAAGCGCAGAAACAATTTATTTTAAGTAATCACATATCCTATAATGTTAAAGCGGACAATAAGGCTTTTATTGTGGCTAACATACATGTAATTTCCATATTAATTCTGTATACTCTAAGCTCCTACTATATATAAGGCAATACCTTTTATAATTGTAGTACTAAAACTTGTAACCCTAGAGCTTGTAACATTGATATTGATAGTGGGAGAATTGTCTAGTGTGGCACCGTGATTTTTCACTTTTCGTGATTTTGGGAAGAATTTTCCACGTAAAAAATTCTCTCTTGTTTTCTTCTCTTTTTTTTCTGTCTCTATATTTGTGTTCCTGACATGTTGAACTCACTGTATTCTCTATCTCAATTTAAATGCCTCCATGAGAAGAAAAGGGCAAGAAAGTTTCAACTTTATAGGTGAATTATTAAGTTGTTTGATGTTAATTGTGGCTATTGAGTGAACGGAAATTCTTGCATATTGCTTTGGAAATGTGCTCTTAAGGAAACGGCTCGTGTCAGAAGACTTCAGCGTGACGGACATTTCTAAATTGGTGTTCAAAGAGTGCCTCATCAGTGTTGATTCATCAGATACAGTGCTCCTCAAATTTACATCTGAAAAGTCATTTTCCTTCGTCAATGCCATTGAGTTTGTGTCGGCACCAGACTCGCTTATTTCTGATACTGCGGCTGCAGTTCTTCCACTCGATGAGTTCACCGGTTTTATTACTACGATGACAAAGTAATATACCGACTGAACGTTGGATTGCCTACTGTAAGTCCTTCTAACGATACACTATTCAGGACATGGCAGCCAGACAATGCATATATGACTTTCACAGAAGGAACTCAAAATGTCTCTGTACCTTTTGGCGTAATCAAGTATCCAAACCAAGGAGCCACAGCACATATTGCTCCATACTATGTCTATGCCACAGCAGACCAAATGGCAGATTCCAGGGTAAATCAGCAGAACTTCAATCTAACATGGAAGATGAGCGTTGATCCAAGTTTCTCATACATGATAAGGATGCATTTCTGTGATATTGCGAGCAAAAGCCTCGATCAACTGTACTTTGACGAGTACATCAATGGTTTGATGGTGCATCCGGTCTTGACCTGTCATCCCTTACGAGAGGCCTAGCGATACCTTACTACAAAGACTTTGCGCTTGATGCCTCGGCAATAAGAAATGGCTCCATCATGATTCAACTCGGTCCAGCAGCAACGGTCGACCCAAGCTCACCAAATGCGATCCTCAATGGGATTGAAATTCTTAAGATAAGCGACTCTGCCAGAAGCCTGGACAGTGATCTAGCAGCTGGTTCCTCCAAGGGGCCAGGACCTCAAACAAACAAGATGAAGATTTTCGCAGCCATTGCCCTTGCAACTGGAATAACAGCCATGTTCTTGCTTGCCAAGAGTTTTCTTCTTCTGAAGAAGAAGCATCAAACTTGGAATCATGGGAAGAGCTTCTCATTATGGTTCTCCCCTCTCAATAATAGCAAGGCTCATCTCTTGTCCAGTAGAACCAGCTACAGATCAAGCTTCCTCAGCTCCAGCAAGAGCAAGAGCAGTTTCCCAAGCTTTTTACCAAGTGCCGGTTTTGGCCAGTCATTCACCTTCAAAGAATTACAGGAAGCAATGCAAAATTTTGATGAGAAGGCAGTCAGTGAAGCTGGTGGGTTTGGCAAAGTCTACCTTGGAGGTTTGGAAGATGGAAAAAAAAAAGTTGCAATCAAGCGTGGAAACACTTCATCACAGCAAGGCATCAACAAGTTCCAAACCGAGATACAGAAGCCCCCCAGGGTCTGGCACCGTCACCTCGTTTGACTCATTGGATATTGTGACGAGAACTCGGAAATGATTCTTGTGTATGAATACATGGCAAACGGACCCTTCCGGAACCACCTTTATGGTTCGAGCCTTCCCCCACTTTCATGGAAACAGAGGCTCGAGATCTGAATTGGGGCAGGCCAGGGCATCGTACAACGTGTTGTGAAGACAACAAATATTCTTCTGGACGAGAATTTTGTAGCCAAAGTTTCAGATTTCGGGTTATCTAAAGCAGCACCTAATTTGGATCAAACCCATGTGAGCACAGCAGTGAAGGGTTGTTTTGGTTACCTTGATCCCGAGTACTTTATGCGACAGCAACTCTCTGACAATATGATGTCTGCTCTTTTGGAGTAGTGCTTTGCTATGTGCAAGACCAGCCATAAATCCTGCATTAACAAGAGAGCAGGTCAGCTTGGCTGCATGGGCAATGCAGTGGCACAGAAAGGGGATGCTTGAGAAAATAATCGATCCTCACATCGCGGGAAAATATTTCCCTCAAGCACTTAAGAAGTACACGGAAGTTGCAGAGAAAAGTCTCACAGAATATGGTGTTGATAGGCCTGCAATGAGTGATGTTTTGTGGAACCTCGAGTCAGCATTGCAGCTTGAAGAGGCCTCCGCCTCCTCTGGTTGTGATCCCCCAGAAGGACTGCAAGTCTGAGAAGCCCAGAATACAAGAGATGCTGCTTCTTCTACTAATCAGCTTTGAATAGTTTTAAGGTTCATTCTAAGTGTACGTTTTGCCATGGAGAACTTGATCCGCTCAGAAACTTTCTATTGGTAATCTGATTCTCGCTCCTCCCTTTCCATGATTCTAGAATTCATAGATGCTATAGTGCTTCATTTTCCCTGTATTCCTTCTAGTAAATAGCCAGAAACTTGGAGATAATGTTCTCTATGATCATTGCTTCAATGTCTTTTCACCACTGATTCAACGATTAATGATCAAGCCATGGCCCCTGTTGTGTATCCTTCGTTATTAAGTAAGGGCTAAAGATTCCGTGACCTTGTCCTGACTGAATTTGTTTTTCAAAGATCGTTTGAGCAAGCTCAACCTGTTTCTGTTTGTCGGAATTTTTGGATAGTTCTAGAGCAATTATTTTATGTCTAATGTTCTCCCTTTCATCAGCAATAAGTTCATCTTACAGTAGACATAGTATCGGAATATTTTATATGGTACACAAGCAGAAAAGGAAGAATCATAAAATTTGGCATGGTCCGTCTCCCTTTCAGTAATCACCAATTGCCAGCACATCTCTAGATTTCTGGCACAACTCTCTTACCATGAGTAGACAAGATTCTGTTGCAAAAGAAATCATCAATGAAAGAAACAGTTTTGGGCTATTAAAAGCAATTGGGATAAAGCAGAAAATGTAAAATGAAAGTGATAATTCATCACAATTCCTTTCTCTGTCAATCAATTAAATTATCAATAAGAATTTCCCCCAACAAGCTGATCAATCTTTTGCAAAAGGGAAAAAAAAAAAGAGAACAGAAACAAGCAGATCAATTAATTAGAAAGGAAAGTCACAATGGAATCCTTGATCATCAGAAGGAGAATATGTATTGCTGATAGCAAGAGTTCTGGTTGATAGTTTTACAGTGTTCAGATTACCTCTCTTCTAGTAATTATTGCCACTCTAGAATAACTGCAGCCGAGCAAGAAACTGGCACAAAGATCAATAATAAGTATTTGGAGACCTGTAAGTCTCAGGAGGTCCAGCAGGTAATTCTCTTCACAAGTTTTATACAGCTGCATGATACCAAGCAAGTAAATTTTAATGTCAACCAGATAACAGAGTCAACACAGATAGCCAATTCATCGTCCAAAGATAGAAGCATGATAGCAGATAAAGAATGACATACATAATTCTCTTCAATCCCGTTTGATTTATACCCCTAAACAAAATTATCTGTAGTTAAGATAAGCTATGACTGCATATGCTCAACACCAACATCCAGCCCACTGCAACTGAAAATCATATTTGCTAACCGCAGACGTTTAGATGAGAAGGTGGCACACTCACAGAATTTAATGAGCCATGGGAGCAGAGATCCTATATTTGAATTCTATAGATCCTGATTTTCCTTCTTACTTAAGACCTAGATTCACATTTTGAGCTTAGAGAAAACTGCCCATCCAAATGCTAGAGGAAGAGTTAAGTGCGCCTAGAAATAATGCCACATTATTATCCCCTATCTTGAACTTTTAGAAACATAACTGCAATTCAAAAGTCTACTTAATAAACTTTGGACAATACCAGGATGGCTTTAGAACGGCAATCCATGTGCAAAGTTGGGAAGGAAAAGGAGAAGATATAAAGAAACCATTGAGAGGGCTGAAGTACCTCCAATTCAAACTTGACAGTGTTCTGAGACACTTGATTGGTCTGGATTGTTGCAGGTTCATTGCCTAAACGGAGGCCATCATGCTGACAACTTTTAGTAAGGTCTTGAACTTGACCACCGCGAGACCACATGGACTTGACGTTGTAATGTCTGATCTTTTTCCAGCAGACATTTAGCTGACATAGTGCATTCAGAATTCCTACCATAATCTGATGAGGCTGCAGTCCAAACTGAAAATCAGACCAATAACCATGGTTAGACTGAGGAATAATTGCATAAATATAACGACCACAAGGTTGAAAAGACTCCTGTCGATATCATGGGATCTATTTTATGAGTATAAAGCCTGTAACTTAATTGCATATGAGCTCCCCTGTTGATATCACACCTTGCTCATTGCATTGCACAAATTTCAACCTGATAACTCTAGTTAGCTAGTTTAATATATATCCGTAAAACACAAAACTAAATGCAGGCCTGGGGTTATCTGGGTTCAACTAGTATGCAACTGAATTATCAAGATGGTCTACAACTTGTGACCAGTAATTCCTTCTACTTCTCATCAGATAAAACTTAATGTTGCAATTCAAAGGGTTAGGTTCAGTAAAAAGAATGAGCTTGTTGCCACTCGTTCACGGCATATCTTGCGTATATTGCAAACACTGCAAAATAATCAATCAAAATTCCAGGCAAACAGCATGCTGAGGCTCAGACATCCAAAAGGTTTCTTGATTTAGCAGCTCGATTTATGCTATGAAGGTCTCAAACTATTTTCACATTAGCAAATAATCAGATTTCTCATTGAATATTAATCCATTAGATAATTGGAAACTTTGTTGCTGCTTGCGTTAGCTTTTACATTACATGTGGAGGAACCAAGAATGTACACATACAAGTCAGACATCACAACAAATTCACTACATTGTTTTACTAGCAGAATAAAGATACTGTTCAACAATTCACAAAAGGCAATCATACAAACCTAAAATCCGAGACCCTATCTTCCCACACTTGGTGACTGAGTAGTCTGATGTTCTATAAGCTGCTTGTCAACAGATACTGAAAACCCACCACTGGGAACAGCAGATGAACTAGGTCCCTGGAAAATAGCAGACAAAATTCCAGATGAAAACCCAACCCGCATCGTTGGGATAATTATAAATTATTTCAAGAATTGATAGACTGGAACGTATACTCATTTTTAGAACTTATAATCCTTGAACAAACTGAAACATTTTAAAGACTTGATGTATCCATGATCCCAATGCCTATACAATTTACCTATTTAAAAAAGATTTTGTTGGTGAGCTCCCTTAGGTACTTGTTGTGTAGCCAAATGAGAAAAATCTTGCAGTTTTCAAGATATTTAATTCTCTAGCAATGCATGTAATCAGTTCTTTGAAACTTAAAATTTCCTCATTAAGTATGCCTAAAGCACTTGTAACACAAGCTATATGCGTATCATCAGCTAAGTTCCTGCTATCACCCGATAAATTGTGGTCAAGAATTTGGTTTACATAGAAATGGTGATCTAATTCTTTAAACAGAATGGAAGAGTTGCAAGCTCTGTGCTCAACAAGATGCTTATTAAATCATCTGTTAGGGTTCAACCCATGGTTTCCCCTAGACAGAAATAATGCGCCAATCTATTAGTATCTTAACCATGTTCCCACCCGTCAGGATTATTACCTTACAAATTAAGAGGCTTTAGAAACTTTCGCAACCATTAATCTAAAATTATGAGGGATATACCAGATACCTCTTTTAAAGCAAAAACATATCAAGAAACAGGAGAACAATGCTGAAGGGCTTCAGAGCTGTGAAAGCCATTGCTCTTCAGATGCATGTATGACATGTGACTTACAACAAAACTAATAAAATGTACATAGTTGGGGGGAAAAATGCTATACAAACCGCATTATTATCAAGCTCTGCACCGTAAACGCTAGTACCGGATACATTGTTGTCCAGCAGCAAGTAATATGACACTGTAGCCTGAAATAATTCAAAGAAGAAAGTTATTATGGGAATCTGATGAACAGAGACCAAAATTCGATCAGATGGGAGAGCACATCATCTTGTATCCCGTTTTGAAGAGACTGAACCAAGTGGTCCCTGTTAAATCCCAATGCAACCGTACGCTCAAGTATTTCTTCATCAACCTGCATTAGTATGGAAGAAGGGATCAGGAATACCAAGCCACGAACTGGATCAGGAACATCCATCCATTCTGAATGCAATTTTTTACACTTAAGTCTGAAACTGTCGTATTTATAAGCCTATCTGGAGACAGTGATTGAGGCTATCACTATTGAGATTTGCAATTACACTACAACTGGAAGATCAATTGAAACTGATGATCTGTCAATGAGATTTACTAGCATTTGGTGATAACCAGAAAACTGAGTACTTTTCTCCCTCAACACCCAATCTCTGCTCCCTGCCCTCTGCCCATCCCATTCCTTTCCTCTTACTAAGTTATGTAGAAGTCCAGATCCTCTAGGCTTTGGCCACATAATTCAAAAGTCTTTGTAAAAGAATTATTAGGAAGTCCAATCCAAAAGCTTAGGCTATTAGATGGAGAGAGATGTTAGAAAAGTCCAATCAAAAGTTTAAGCTATTAGGCAGGAAAATTTACTTGTATTTAAAGGCTATTGAAATCCCATAGATGAGCAATATGTGATAACTTTAACATAGATCATATATGGTAAAGGGATATCTAACTATTTTGAAGGGCCATTACCCCAAAGGTACAAACAGGAGTCCAAGACGCCAAGCATGACAGCTCCTCTCTAGTCATCTCTAATTAACTCATTTTTCTTATCTGGCTATCTTTTGACAACAGGCCAGTGCCTCATCTCCTACTGGAAGCAGATTGAAAAGTAGCATGCTTCTTCTGTTGTCAGTAGGAGACGAAAACTATATACAATCCAATTATTCTTTTTCTACTACTCGTCATTACCTTACATCCATATTATCAATCATCTAAGTTTCCTACAGCCTACTCGCATTACCTTACACCCATTATCATTCATCTAAGTTTCCTAAAGGGGATATTTTTAGGGCATCATCTATCAGACCCGCTGATCTCTTTTCGTTTTTCATCTGCATATCTCAGCTTCGAAAAAACATAAAGCTTGCTGAAGTTTCAGATTATATTTGAAAACACCCTCTGGGGAAATGACCCAAAGGGCACGACTAGAGTATACAGATGAAAATGATATAAATATTAATTTTCGGGAGGCTAATTACCACCAAACAACCTTGCCATGAGTGGGACTTACAAGGCATATACTATTTGGATCTGATAAATGACATGACAAGAAAAAATTTATTACCAGTTGGACACTTCTTATAAAACTCAGGGATTTAACATTTCAATAAATTTCAAGCACAAAAACAAGGTACAACTGTTTCATTCCAATATTTTGCACCGAAATATAGGAAGTGAACCAAGTTAAAGATTCAAAATGGAGGAAAGACCACTTTGGAAAGCCACTATTCAACTGAGACATACCTTCTCCGTTTGATGTTCAATAATTGGCAAAGCAGCAGCCAGATAATTAGGAAGATTTTCCAAGAACCAAGGATGTTGACGAATTTCAGGAATGGTCAGCCGCCTTAAAGGGTCAACAACAATCATCCTCGCAATCAAATCCCTTGATCCAGTTGTTAAATGACTTGGAAGAGTATAAACTCCACTCTGAAAGAATCACTGTCAGCTAAAATATCATGAGTGTGAAAACTTCAGTAAAAGATCATGTCAACTTATTGAACTAAAGCACTACGTAACCTGGTGAACATGAGTCCACAACAATCCCCTTTATGTGGAATCGAATTAAAATAAGTATAGTCCCAGTGTACGAGCGGATTAAAATATAATCACCGATACCTTTATTTTATTATAGAGGTTAGGTATGCTTTCATCATCAAAAGGCAGAGTGCCACAAAGAACTACATATAAGACGACACCGCAACTCCAGATGTCAACCTCTGGCCCTGAATAAAGTTTACCAGAAAGAACCTGCACATGAGAATCTGTTCAGCTGAAACGTGGCCCTTTTGGCATGCTAAAACCCTTGGAATGATAACAGAATCCACTCAGAAGAGTTAGAACGCACCTCTGGAGCAGCATAATTTGTACTACCACAACTTGTTTTTAGAAGACAGCCATCGCGCATAATATTACTCAAGCCAAAATCAATAATTTTCACATTGCCATTAGAATCCAACAACAGATTCTCAGGCTTAAGGTCTCGATGAACCACCCTACAATTGTGACAGTACTCTAAACCTGAAATGATCTGTTTCCAGAAAGATCAGAACAGATATATTAACGACTTATTGGGAGGCAAAAGCACATTCCTATATAAAAAGATTGAAAGGCTGATGCATGCATAGATAGATGCAACTGACTGGTATTGCTACCTGCTGAAAAAATTTCCGTGCTTCATCCTCTCTGATCCTTCTATTCTCGACAATATAATCAAACAACTCCCCACGTTCTGCGTACTCCATGACAACATACACATTAGCCATGCTCTCTATAGTCTCATATAGCCTGATAATATGAGGATGCTTCAGTAGTTTGCCAATCTTAATCTCCCGACTCACTGTAATAAATCCCTTTACATTAGTATCACTTCAACCCTCCAAAACAATTAAGCATCTCCACAAGTGAAGAAGAGAGCATGGCTGCCGATAGAAACATACCTTTCTCCTCCATGCACTTTTCCCTCATTTTTTTACGGTTAAGAATCTTAATGGCCACTTTGGTACCAGTTAGTCTATGCGTTGCAACTTTCACTTTGCCAAATGCACCGTGGCCAATATTTCTTATTAGCCTATAATTCATCAGGGATGGGTCCTCACTAGACCTTGTTCGCCGAGAGGGTTCTTCCATTGTCTTGTCCTGAGAAGTGGGGAAAGAAAGAGATAATTCTTCATAGGAAATATTGGTAAAACCATAATTTAGTTAATAATATTTCTTAAACCAAAAGACAAGATACTCAACACAAAATTGCATCATTCAGCTGTAACTAAGCAGTTGCTAGATCATCTTCTTCTGCTACATTTATTTGGCGAAGAGAAAAATAAAATAAAGAATTAGACAATCAAAAGTACAGCAGGACTGGATACCTACTTGTAATTCAGACGTATTTGACAATCAATCAACAAATCTTCAACCAAAGGGAGTTTGGATGCTGAAACTTTTCCTGTTTAATAAAGTGGAAAGGAGATGTATCAGAGTAAAAATTCCATATGTGTACAAAGAGAGATACGTTATTATAAAGGCATGCCAACTATGCGTGCTACCTACAAAATAGCACATGCATACACAAAAACAAGGGAGTTGGTATTTAGAAAATGAAAACTGATGTGAAACTGAAACTCTTCCAAGCACAGTTGGAATAATCACCTTATAATGATACAGAAAGACTTCATTACTTTAGATTACCCTTCTAGTTCATTATTCACCAGTGAATCAAACTATAATTGAAGATCTGCCCTGAAATACTCGAAGGAAAGCCTTTGACCATCTTGAATTTGTGACCGTATCCAAGAACATCTTAGCCTAAAGATCATGACCAAACAGAAGATACACTGAGCACAAGATATCATTGAGCCAACAACTTGACATAAATCAAGTAGAACTACATAGAACAGAGGCAATAAAAAGAACGGCATACTTTATTTCGAAATATGAATTCACCAGTCACCACCAACAAAGGAGTATGGAATTCTGTTGCTCTCTAAGAGTAAAGATTTCATGTCTTTATGGAAAATATGACGCAAGCAATTCGACCAAACAACAGAGCCTGCCTGGCTCACTGTTAGAAGAAGCCACAAGAAAGCTAACAGTATGACAATTAAAATAGCACGGTACATTTCTCTTATATCTTCAACTCTTCAATTAGTATACACCAAATAAATCTCTACATGTCTTAACATATAAACCGCTGCTTCTTCCACCTAATTCTCGAGCCATTTTGAATAGACTGTGCCCGTCCAAGCAGCAGCAGATTCTCAATTTTGCAAGGTATTCATTACGCTCCCTCATTTTCAACATCTGGGCATCATCTGTTTCTAAAGCTGACAAGCGATTATATATCACTAACTAAGCAAAATTCCAACTTCTTTCTTCGAAAGACAATAAGCAACAAACCGTCCATTTCTCAAGCTCATTGGTCTCCATAAAAGAACTCGGAGACGCCCATCAACCACTTACCAAGCGACACAAGAAAAAAAAATGGTAATCTTGGGTGAAAAAAAGAATCATCACCCTACAACCTGAACAAACAAACAAACTGCAAACCGCAAACCCCAAACCATTAAGCAAGAAAGACATATCAATACCACATCATGAGCCGCGACCGCATGCCGACGTGCAAAAATGAAATTTTGACGTATCATGCACATGTATATGCGCAAGGCCGCATGCAAGAAGGCAACTTCGCATTCTCACGTCAACAGTATCCGATATTTCTCACTTCCCACACTACCCCTTCTCTTTCTAGTAGAATTCCGAAAGCCAAAAAAGAAAAGAAGAAGAAGAAGAAGAAGACTGGTCATACAACGATACCGAAGCTTCCAGCAAGTCCGCAGACGCGGTAGGAAAAGAGAATCGCGAACTTGCAGAGCCAGTAAGCGCAGCAAACCAGGGAGAACTAGACGCGACGATGAACCTTTATAGAGAGGAGGAGAAGGAAAACACGGAACCATGCATCCACGACGGCTCCGGACACGCTCGGTACGCGGACACGGGGAGCCGGCGGGTGGCGACGAGAAGCATGCACCGGAACGGAGACGCGGACCCGCCGCGACACGGAGGTCCTCCGCCGCGGACGGTGGAGCGGGCGGCGGTGGCCGGCGGTCGAGAATCACGATGGGAGGCGGCGTCGATTGACTTCGACGTCGCGTGGCAAACAAGGAGGAGGGAATCCGGCATTGAAGGTATTTAAAAGAAAGGTTTTTTTCCGGGCGGATATAATGAATGGTTTTATGTCAACATCGTATCGATGTGGCCCGGGACCCCAAAAAAAAAAAAAAAGGAGGTTGACATTAATAATCTCGAAATTTTGCCCTAATTTGATCTATAAATTTTTAATTAATTTTTTACTTAACGTGCAATGTTGTATCTAAATTTTCAATTTGGTTAATGTAATCCGTGAAATTTTATTACATATTCTCAATCCATGAACTATATGAAATTATTCAACGTAATCCTTCTATAATTATTTAAGATCATATATTATATTGAACGTTTTTATATAATTTAAAGGCTGTATTGGATATTTACAAAAAGTTCATAAACTATATTAAATAAAATAAAAATTTATGAATCATATAATTTAGAGATTATATTGAATAAATTAAAAAATTTAGCGGTTAAATTGTAAATCGGGATTCCACTTTTTTTTTTAGGGTGCAATAATGGATCCTCATTATTGGTAACACGACATGGAAAAGTTCGCCGGCTTCGTTCATTTTCGTTGGGACAATTTAGAAAAGGTTTTCCGGGCGGAGATAATGAATGGTTTTATGTCTACATCGTATCGATGTGGCCCTGACCAGAAAAATTAAAATTAAAATTAAAATTGAAATTGAAATTAAAATTAAAAAAAATGGAAGCGGCCGGCTTGTGTCTGACGCACTGGTGGGGCCCGTAATCTCGTCTGCTTCGAATTGCTTCTGCTGTCGGAACGACAGGTCGTCTTTCCGGGCCCCCCGAAAATCGGGTCGGGCTGTCCGAACGTGTTTTCGGGCGATGGTTTTGGGCTCGGGCAATTAGGCCCATTAACGGTTTTTGTGAAATTTGATGACGATGGTAATTGCGGCCCGATCGCAGATGGGTTGGTTCGCTCTTTGAGTCCAGGCCCAACCAAAGCCCAATGCATTGCGGCAAGTGACAACCCTAAGAGATAATTTTCTTTCTTTCCTCCTCTCTTCACAATGTCAACTAAGGTAAACGACACAAATAATCTCTGAATTTTGACTTAATGAGTAATGCGGTCTCTGAATTTTAAATTTTCTTAGTGTGCTCCTTGAACTATAAGCTCAATGTATAATACTATCTTTAAATTTTTTATTTGTTTAACATGGTCACTAAACTTTGGTACATGTTTAGTCCTTAAACTATATGAAGATGTTCAATTTTATCCCTAAACTTAAATTTATGGAATTATTATATTGAACATTTGCATACAATTCAAGAACTAAATTGAATTTGTACAGAAAGTCTATGGGCAACAATGAGCAAATTAAAAGTTTAGTGACGATATTGTACATTATGCTAAAGTTCAAGAACCACATTGTACATTAAACCAAATTTTAGGGACCATTCATATCGTTGTCCCTAAAGGTTTATTACCAATAAGAATCTCGAACTGATATGTCATGACACATTTATCTCAAATTAATTTTTGTCATGTGACGAATTTCAAATTGGTATCCCATAATACATAACTTAAAATTAATTTTTCGTCTCGTGAAAAATCTCAAACCGACATGCCTAACCCAAATTTACCCTCGGTCAACATCCATCCAATAGCCCATTAAAGTGCATGAGCAATAATTTCTAGAGAAATCTAGCCAAAAGAAGGCCGAGCAAATATATACTGCTAGCACAAAATTATGCTATTTAGGCGTGACTTAGTTTTGGCTATCTAATTATCATTTCTCCCTCGAGTAATTTATTGGTTCTATACGGATACCCAACAAATCCCCTTGTTGACCCGTTACCTAAGCAAATAAAATACATTTCCCCATATTTTCCTTATATACTAAACCACCATATAATAAGAGGAATAAATCTCAAATGAGAGTTCTCATGCTCCTACCAAATCCTACTAGGTCAAAGGGGCATTTCATCATCTTTGAAAGCTTCCAATTAGTTAGCTGATAGTCCACTCAAACGACCCGAGCGATTAAGGCTTTTCTCTTATCATACGATACTTTATTTTATATAACGTCGGTTGGGTAGATTCCTGATGTATGTAATCGACGTACCTTGTCCTCTAATATGTCCCTGTTTATTTAGTTTTCTTTTTCACTTCATCTGAACTCAATCAATTCCGGGCTTTCAGATTAGTTGACGTGCTCTATTAGGGTCATCATTTATGGACATCACTTTACCAACACCCATCCAAAAAGCCAAAAAAGTGCTAGGAATCCGATCAAGTTCGATTGCAAACGGATTTCAGGGTCAATCAGTTCGATGCCCAGTTTGAGGAATCGGGAACTCACTCTGATCATCTCTTGTAATTATCGATCTCTTCGAAAATGTTTGAACAGACCTGACCAAGGACTATAGCTCTTTTTGCTGCAATTTATTTAATCCCCACGTGCTTTCTTGGCTCCTCGATCGATTAACTCTCTAAGTCCTCCTAGTTTTAGATGGTCAAAATGTGTTGACTGGGTTCCTAAGAAACTTGCGTGAGTTTCCCGCTTTACTCATAGCCCCACCCAGAACTAAAGAGAAGGTCCAATCTTTATATTCCTTCTAATATAATCTATTCTTTGGGTGAAATTGAAGTTGCTCAAGAAAGCAGGTAGTGAAAATCACACTTCATCAACTTCAGCAATCTTCCATCCATGCCTAATGCTTGGTCAACCCCACCAATGATTTTCTTTTGTGGGTGATATTCATTTCTTTCCTATATCAATCCCAAATTTAGGAGAAAGGATAAAGTTCAAGCCAATCAGTGCAGTCATCAAAAGAAGGCTAGCCAGTCACAGATGCTTTGCACAGATACTATTTAATCTCATGCAAGCACTGTAGGACCGATGGTTGGGGAACCCCACATGTTGCAATTATTTCATCTTCTCTCTTTTCTTTGTTCTTGAAAGCTAAGATTCAATGATATGCTCATTGCTTGTAAGTCATACCCCATCAGTAATTACTCATCAGTTGCACCATAAATGTAGCCTCCTGCACTGATCATCACCACCACCACTCGATTCAGTTTTGTCCTCTTTTTGGGGATGAAACGATCGAGTAGTTTTATGTTTTTTTTGTCATGCTACAATATGCTGAACTTTCACATTGTGGATTTGATCTATTTCCCATTCTATCCGTGACTAATATAATAATAGCTCCATGCCAATTGCACTCGTCTTCTACCAGGTTGCAATGATCATATACATTCTGCAAGCTATCTTTTCCTTTTTCTTTTCTTTTCCCTAACTCTACTAATAATGGCCCAGCTCTGATGACCTATTTAATTACAGTTTGAAGTTTTGAGGACTTGAGGTGGACAAGAAAAGGTGCTTTTTTTCTCCTTAAAAATTGTCTATGAATCGTGCTCAACTTGTCTGGGGCCTTGAGACAGTTAGAAGTGTGTCTGAAGCAAAATCAACGCCGAGCGCTCTTATCTGCAAGTAATTAAAGTCAAGTCCCTTAAAAGAGGGGTTTATTTTTTCTTCTAACTTTCCATCAACCCCATGGAAAAAGCTGCTCGTTTCATGCCTTTTTGTTTAATATTTTCAGACAGCTAAGACAAATTGCTCAGACCCCACGAGGAACGAACCTTAAAGGGTCCAAGATTACAATACACACAAAAACTGCTCTCAAAAACATTGCTCAAACAACTCCAATTCCATCAGTGGTTGTTAGTTAGGATTACTCAGTCCTTTGCCCGTATAATTAACCTAAGACCACCAACTCTCCTACCCTCCCTCTTTATCAACCCCCACACAGAGAGATAGATTCAAAAGAAACACCACCCATTTCATGCCCATCTCCCTTGATCTTCACTGATGCTCTTTTGATTTTCAGTGATCAGATCATGGAGGGAACAGGCAAGATTCTGAGAAGATCAGTCCACACATTCCTCCAAAACTATCAATACTTCACCACAATTTCTGCATCTCTTGCATTGCCATTCTCAGCCTTATTCCTCATCTCACAAGCCTTCTTCCTTCCTTCATCTTCCTCATCGAGTCCTCTTCTTCCGCAACTCATCCATAATCACTTCCAAGCTCTCTTCAGAGCTGCTGGGTTCCCAACATCATCAGGATTCTTCACCATTCTCAGCCTGAAGCTCTCAGAGACAGTCACGTCGTTCATCTTCACACTCCCTCTCACCACCACCTTCCTCCTCATCGCCAAATCATCCGTGATTCGGCGCCTCGCCCAAGTCAAAGCTGACCCGTCTCTTCCCTATTCACTCCCTCCTGATATTTTGTCAGCATACACGCCCCTCCTCCGTACCTATGTCTGTGGGTTCTTGGTCATTCTCTCCGCCAACGCAACCGCATTCTTCCTCCTGTTCTTCGGTTTCAACTGTCTGGAAGGATTTCAACTGTCCGCTACGGAGCATTCTCTTTCGTCATCGGTGGTAGCAGCCGTCGTTTACTCCATGATCATCGCAAACACTTTCATAATCTGCAACTTGGCGCTGGTGTTATCCGGGACTGAGAAGCACGGAGGGAGTCTCACCATCATAAAGGCCTATTTGATGATGAGGGGAAGAAGAGCGACTGCATTATCATTTGCAGTGATCGGAAACTTCGCCCTGGCTGCAACGGAAGCATTGTTTCGTTACCGGGTCGTAGCGCCGTATCATGCGTCGGGAAGCTTCAGCCTAGGAATTTTGCTGGAGGGATGCTACATTGCTTATCTGTATTCGGTCCTCATTGTTCTTGACACTGTTGTCACCTACACATTCTTAAGAAGCTGTCAGGTCGAGGACTTGATAAATTGCGAAGACAAATTCTATTGCCAGATCCAAATTTGGGATGCCACCGATGAACCATATGACAATTCCCTGAAGAATTCAGACCCACTTCTGAATGCAGAGTCGTGACAAGATCGGAAGTACGTTGACTATTCTCTGTAAAGCTTTACCAAGAAATGCTGTACATGTTAATGGAATATAATCAGATCAGTTTGAGGATGCGTTGCTGTAGATTGTCTGTACGACGAAGCTACAGAAAAATCATTTTGTTCCACTTTCTTCTTTGGTTGTTGAAATGATACAATTTGGTTCAGTCTGCATATGCTGTTTTCTTTTTTTTTTTCTTTTTTTGGCTGAAATGATACATTGTTTGACGAAAAGCAAGTAGGATGATGCTAGGTATATATATTAAAACTAACTTATAAAAGTTAAATGATGTGATAGATTTGTATATGGGTGTTGAATATAGCTCAATAGTTTAGATTCTCACTTGCAGATTTTATATGATACAATTTCTTTAATTGTTTTGTTTCTCTGTCTTCTTTTTCTTGCTTACCTCCGGTTTGGGGAACATTTCTCTCCCGATCTGTCTAGATCTGGAAGCCTCTCTCTCGTTTCGAGGAGGTTTCTATCACGATCTTGTCTAAATTTCAGGTTTTTTATGTGCATGATTTCGAAGCTTTGCTTTGGTTTCGTTAGTGTAAAAGTCTTCAAATGAGATCAGAGTAGTTTCATGAAAGTTTTGTGCTCATGGACATTATATCTGTAGTTGTTCAACTTTTTAACTCTGAACACCTTTTACTTAAGCGTGGACTACTTAAAAGCAAAGTCACTATAACATATAGAGATCTTGGCGTGTGCTCATAGCTGAAGACAAATTCAGTTATTAGCCACTGATTTTGATTTGAAGACGTCACAAATTTGCTTTTTGAGTGTATAACCCTAACCTTGTTCTATGATTCATCTTGTTATTTGGAGCTTGTTTTGTTATGAACATATCTGAAATTTGTCTTGAATTGCAGTTGGATTGCATTGTGTCTCTCTAGTATTTTTATGGAAATTAATGAAATGTTTGTTTGACCACAATAAAAGAACAAAAAAACTATTTGGTATCCTGATTTTGTTACACCACTGGCAGTATACGTAGCATGACTTGTTAATTCACATCATGCCACGACGGCCAGAACCATGGACAGGCCAGAGGAGCAATCGAAAGACCAATACTTCATCTTACAGCCGTACAAAAATAAGCATTCACTTTCAATTCCTAAAGCATATGGGGAAACGGAAAGGACTCTCTTCACGTGCTTTCCTTAAAAAATCCGACAACTTGAAAAGCAAACCCAGTTTGACATGCTTACCCAAAACCTACTGGGGTATGCTATCATCATGCAGTTTGAAAAAAGAAGTCAGATAAATTATATCGAAATTCCGGGAACAAAGTTCAGCTCTTATCTTTCCCTCTTGCTGCATCAAAGACACTGGAATAATAAGACAATGCATGCTCGCTAGGGGGGGAAAGAGAGAGAGCTGCCAAGGCGATATGTCTTAAGGTTATCCACGATACACCAACCATGAAAAAGAATGTAAGCCTTTCATTTTCATTAATGGCGATAGAATGAATTGAGTAACAGACAAAAGCAATTGCTAACCGATATAGCCTATCCTGTTATCTCACAATTACACAAGGAATCCCGCCTTCTACTTTCTCTAAATTAACCTGGCAAAGCTATACATCTAAAATCAACGGGATCCGTCCTAACAAATCTGAAAGGGGAAAAAAGATACTGGACTAGCTATGTTACTCGAGGAAAGAATCGTATCCTAATACAAGTAGGTCAGTAGCTTTGTACAGTGTCATGGTACAGACAGACTTTGTGCTCTACCATCCTGCCGGCATCCACCTTGGTGCCAAAAAAAACCAATGGCCCAGCCAATGTCGAAAGCAGAAGCCAAACTGGGCCTTTGCGACGGTGAACTGGCTCCAACTTATCCTTCCAGTGTTCGTTCCCAAGAAGACTGCACTTCAACCATCTAAGCCGCGAATTCACAGGAGAACGACTCTCCTGGCCAATCTGAAAATCTTCTGATGTTCATGTAAGCTTATCGCTGTTTATCAGATATCTAATTGCCAGTTCACACAGCAGCACTTGCTCGTCTGACTCAACAGCATCACGTCAGTCGTGTAAAAGCTAAGTCTTGATGTTCTTTGACCTGGCAAGTGTCAAGGGAACTCATCGCTTGATCTGACAGGAGATTGACCCTGTCAGGAACTCATCTTTGATGGCAAGGGTCAAATGAACTCATCATTTGCTCCAACACGAGACCAATCTGCTTCCAAATCAATTAGGAGCAGCATCAGTCATTGCAATTGAGTGCCAAACGGTCATCAGGGCCGCTGCATAGAGGGAACTCCTTTTCCAGTATAGACATGGGAACAGTCACCAATCAGCTATTTACACCCTTCTTTGTAAGGCTAATTCCCTTTGCCTTTTCCATTTCGGCCTCCTTATCAGCCTTTTTCTTCTCCAGTTCAGCCTGTTTACAATTTTCTTCATGTGCTCGCCGGAACATTTTCACAAAGTTAAGCAGAGTTGCTGTAACTGTTTGGTCAAGTAGCAATTTAACAGAGTTAATTAAACTACTACAGCAAATATCTCAAATTGGCAGAATTCAAAACAGCTCAATTTAAACACCAACTATAGATCAACTTGCAACAAAAAATTATGCAGTCCAATTGGTCATGTCTGACTAAAGACTAGTTAGACTTTCTCGTTTCTTGCCGAAAACACTAACACTAACGTCTGCAAAAGAGATCTTTGTCATTAAACAAAAGTTTCCTATCTAGGGTCTGCTCTACAGTGAATACTGTTTATCTGGAAAAACAGAAAGCAGCATGTGCTGAAGTTTGGTTCTCGTCATTGTTATTTTTTCGAATGACTGTTGGAGATTGCAGATCCGTCAACTGACTCAACTACACCGACCAACGCCTAATGAAAGCAACAGCTGCCACTTAATAGCTCAGCAGTGGCCATCCAATTGACAATCGTGGCTGTTGTGGTTGGATGATCAATAAAAGTGGTGATGCCCAATAGTCAGCTGTGAAATTGGTACTTATGCACCTTGGGCAAAGCTTGGATGTCAAAATGAACTGTTTTATAGGGGTATCTGGCCTATTTGTGTTACTAACCATTTAGGATCAGTCCAAAGTCATGATTACTTGACAATCAATACGAATATAAATGAAGTGATACGCTTTAAAGATAACTTGGTCATTTTGCAGAAACGCGTATCATTACCCAAGTGGCATTGTTCATTAGCCATTTTCCTCAGCCATAAGAACTATGCAGTAATTGGAAAAGAACAAAGTATGGGATTATATCTAGCTACATTGGATAAATATGGCCAAGAAATTTATTTGGTAAATCGAGTAGGCAAGCGGCATGTTTTCTTTTCAGACTTCTTCTCTACACTGCAACTAGATAAAGCAACAGATTTCACAAAATTTCAAGTAAGCCCAGATAATTCTTCATAGAGATCTTCTAAACTTTAATCTTTCTTACCTCCTGCAAATTTTCTAGCACTTGATGCAGACACCTAAAGAAAACCAATCATTAATCTAGTAATCCTCAACCCTTCCACATAACCTACTCAACTCTCAACAAAGTTCCACTATATGATCTTACAGTGAAGTATCATCAAAAGAATTTTCAACATTCTGTTTATTGACATAAACAAGTGACAGAAAGACTCTCCTGGCCTTTGTCATTTTCAATCTTAACAATGACAGATCAGAATCTAATGCTGATTGCCTTTAACAACAAAAACTCCTCATGAACTTCCCCCACCAAAAAACTGCATCGACAATATTCAGTCGACAGCCTGAACCATGACCTTCACAAAGGAACTAAAACAGCGGACACTAATGAGTTCCGAGCAGGGCCGTCAAACTGATGGATCGGGTCGAAAATGACTTAACCCAAATTGACCCATTTAAACCTTTCTAACCCATTTACATACAATACAAATTTAGTAACCGATACCCAACCTGACCCACATTACTAAAACATTGATATTTAAAAACAAGAACTTTTATGCTATGCATCTAGTGTGTAAAAGAAAAAAAGTTCAGTAATTTTAAAAAATTTCCAACTATGTTCGCAAATTTTTCAAGCTTCACAATGAAGTATCCAAAATCTCTTAAAATGAATAAGTCAAAATCATATATTAATTTTCACAATTTTCTAAAGCATGAAAGATAATATATTTATTACTATTTTTCAATTTTTGGGGGAAAAAGGGGAAAAAGAAGAAGAAGAAGAAGAAGAAGAAGAAGATCATAAGGAGAAGATAAAACTAGAAAATAAGTTGCCCTACCCGAAATCCCCCAACCTGAACCTAAAGACAAGTGAAGGGGGACTGCAGGTGGGTTGGGCTTTAGACCCATTAAAAACCCCCATTTCATTAGACTTTATTACTCAAACCCCTATCAACCCATTTAGCAAAATTTAGCTAACCCATATATGACCCAACTCATCTTACATGGGTTAACAAATAGGCTTTCAATCCATTTTGACACCTCTAGTTTCCAGTAAATACTGACACTACGACCAACTGGCAACTTGTCAAGCACCGTCCTGGGATGTAATTAGCCGTGATAACATATAATTTGCAGTAATAAATTCACAAGGAATTGCATAACTAGCTTACCTTGCTCAAACGGGCAACGAGCTGGATCTTCATTGAAGTACAATGCAAGTGCATCTGCATTTCTTCCCTGCCAATTAGTAAAGGATATCATGACCATGTATTATCAGAGCCATAATTTCATATATCAATAAATTAAAATTAACGGGCACGTTACCACAATTGAGTATAAATTCGTCAATGATGTGACCTCTGCCTCAGCAACACCAATAAATTCTTTCAAGGTCTAGACAAAGCTTAAAAGAAGAAAAAGTTTAGAAGAATGTGGGCATTACAAGCTAAAAAAGTTAACCATTCCTAAGAAGCTAACAAATCTAGAAGAAACATACAGACTAAAGCAAAATAGATGAACAAAAATGGAAATTAAACCAACAGCACGCTGGCATTGATGTAAAACTATGCAGCAAAAGTACATGGAAATAAAAAGGAATAAGTACTAACACAGGCTCCTGCTAACACAAAAATATTAAGGATGAAGTAATTAATGCATACAGAAAGGAAAGGAAAAAGAAGTGCCCCCCTTTGCTAAGAAGGATGAAAGAAGTGCATCTTTACTAAATATTGTAACTAGTAAATAAAGTGTGCCTGATCATAGTTTACATGAAGGGAGGATACCTTTCTAAAAATATCCGAGACAGGGCCATCATTTTCAGAAGCACCCAGTTCCTGCTTTACCTTCTCTAATCCTTTAATAATAGCTTGCATCTCTTCAGCTAAAGATTTCAGTTGTATCTGCAACAAATGAAGACCAAATTTGGCATGTGTCCAAACCAATACAACTTATAACAAAGGGAGACTAATACTACCTTTGACGCAATTTCCAAGCTAACAAGATTCTGATGAAAATCAAGAAGTTCTGGCGAGCGGTCAGCAAGTTTCTGAGGCACGTGAAAACCAATATCAAATTTTGGATACAAGCTTAAAGTTTTAATAACTATGCTAAGTTAACATGCATAACAGGAGAAACTAATAATTCATGAGGCAATGTTATGAAAAAATGATCTGGAACAACTCCAGGGTACAATTTCTCACAACTTGCAGATAGCTAAATACCTGATGCATACACTCTATACTTTCTACCTAAATTCGTTTTTCATTTTAATGTCTACTGCATTTATTGTGCAAGTGTGTATATATATATATATATATCTAGAATGTATGAACTAGCAAAGGGGCCTAAGAATAATGAAAATAGCCAAAGGGACTCTACAAAGACCTGTAATAATGAGAACTAAAAAGAAGTATATATCATCAAAGGAAAAGATATTTCATTTGGCTTAGTCTATGCTGAGTTCCGTGACAAATTGTACAGTTATGCTGAGCGAGTTGAGGCATTTTAATATGGGCTGACAAATTGAGCACATCTGTGGAACCATATTTGACCAATGGCGAATCCCCATAATTCAATGCTCAACTGATCATGCATAACATGGAGCAATTTCATTTCAAAATATTTCACCTTAGTACTCAACAATTATGGCAATACTTAATTTAGTACATATTTCAAGTGTTTTCCATGTGTTTCCATGCAGGTGTGCATGTGTAATTTAGAGAATTGACAGATATTCTAAAGTGTAGTAAATCTTTAAAAGGGGAAGGATCAACTGCACAATTAGCCACTCCAGGGGTACCACCGATCCTCCCCCTCCCCCGGCTAGAGCACATTGCATACTAGTTATGTTTATGAAAGCAAGCAAGATCACGGAACATTGTCTTTCTACGAGACTATTAAAGGTGAAAGCTTCTGTTTTAATTCGTTAGATCATTAAATTTGTTAATCACATCTTTAACTTTGAGTCGAAGTTTTTAGATTAATTTTTACAAACATCAAAGCAAGAGATTATGTGTTTGAATCTCTTCAACCACCTCATATATCTACCTAATAACAATCAATTTTCAGTGTTTCAAGTTTTAGACCAAAAAAGCTTGTGCGTGAGGGGGAGCATTAGAGCTTTTAATTGATAACCACAATTTCCACCTTCCTATTGAAGGGAGTACTAGACTTAAGATGAGAGCTTTTTTAAGATAATTTACTAAAGCTAAGCATATCAAATGCACATTATCATCCACTGTGGAGAGATGGCATAAAAGCTTAGTGAAAACTTAATGTTTCCAATCCAAACAATCAACCATAGAGCTGTGTAAATGGTCATCAAAACTTTAACCTGGAATTTTTTTAGACTGAATAGCAACAGGTTAGAAGCCTTTGGTCCTAAAGATAACTACACGATAGAGGTTTGCACCATTTACCCCCATGTTAACATTTACAAAGAACACCTGCAGATCATAGGATGATGACTATTCATAGGTTTGTGCGTCATTTTCAAGGAGAGATTCAATCACCTAATAACCCTTAAAAAACCATCATGTTGAGTTTTTCCCTGGATCAGAGGAAACAAAAGCAAATAAACTATCAAAAAAGAAAAAGCTTGCAAAACACATACCAGAATAACATACCTTACAGAGAAAATGCATGAGAGTCATCTTGTTATTAGTAGCACGTGTATCAGAAAGTTTTAACAAACTA
This sequence comes from Eucalyptus grandis, assembly GCF_016545825.1. Taxonomy (NCBI): domain Eukaryota; kingdom Viridiplantae; phylum Streptophyta; class Magnoliopsida; order Myrtales; family Myrtaceae; genus Eucalyptus; species Eucalyptus grandis. The sequence goes on from NC_052613.1 coordinate 7,038,753, forward strand.
TCCAACTTAAATCCGATTGCAGATCCTGTGCATTTCAACAATTTATAGTTAGTATTGGTGGAGATGATGCCCATGCTTGGCATGAAAGCATAAAGCAGTAAGTTGCACAAATCCAAAGACACTGAAGATTATAAAGCACAGAACACAGACTAACATCATCATACTTCCACTTATATGACTATTGTCCAGCACTTGTGCAAGCTGTTTAAGTAGACACATGCATCAGTCAGATTGTAATCATCTTCTGTCATGCATCATGTTCGCCCATTAAAAAATGTGAATCAAACAGGCATTCACTCAGCGTGGCAAATATATGACCTTCAATTATCATCCTTTAGTAAATTTTAAATTTGCATCATCCTTTTGCATCCAGCATCATCTTTCACAAGTCATGGACAGATATGCTGAATGCCGCTGAGGAGCTTTGGTCTTGGAGGCCCTCAGCTTTAACTTTCGAGAATAACAGAAAGCTTTGGGAGGCTATCCCTGACAGAGTTATTTGGAAAACATAGCTAGAAAGAGATGGGAAAGGTTAGAGAGTGAGACCCAGTCTAATCAAAAGTGAAGGAATGATTAACGACAAGCCCTTTAACTGCTTTCCAGCTGTAGTCTATTCATTTTCCCTCTCAGACCTTATGTTTGCTTGGCTCCACTTATCCTTGTATACTTCCTCTACAATGGATTTAACTAAAAATCTAAAAGTGCACTCTATTCCCAAAGAAAAGGGCTAAGTTTTGCCCAAATATGAATGGCATAAATTAGAAAGGGAGACAACAAAAATAGATATGGATCCTTTTGGTGAGATGCCAATAAGAATTTATAGATAGACAGAACCAGATGAAATTTATTACTGATTATGCATCTCTATCCTTCTGGAACAAATTGCATGATAAATAATAAAATCTCAATCTATTTGGGCTATCACATGTTACAGTGAATTTCCATTCTACGAGTACATGTTAAAACCTCTTACGTTCTCCAAAAACTGTCTTAATTGAGCGCATACTGGTAACTAGAGGGCAAAAGGTCTCATGTCTCAACCAGTTAGACTAACTTTTGTATGTCACAAATGTCAGAAACTACGGAACTGCTTCAGAATTTTGTGAGTTTCGAAAAGAATTTGAATAGATCAAAGGTAGTGCATAGTAAAACTCAACCAAATGAAGATCAATGAAGAGCTTGACTCAAATAAAGGGTTCTTACCTCTTGCAGTCCCTTGGTTCAGCATGTTCCCCAAGAAGAGAATTCTCTTCATAATCTCCTTCAGCTTGGAGGAACTACGGACCTGATGTGACAGAAAAAAACCCCAAGTCATGACCAAGCAAAAAATAAAACCTCCATTAATTTGTAGTAAGTTACATACCTCGTCACATGCAGAGTTCACAGTGTTTAGGTTCTTTCTAAATTCGGAAATCTGCAGAAGATGTCACTAATTAGAAGATAGGATTACATAGATTACATAAAGCATTCCACTAAAATTAATAAACAAATCCCTAAAACTTGGCTACTAAATGCAGATACCACCAAACCTGAGAGCCGAACTGTATTTTGAAAGAAAATACTCGTAATTTTGACTCCACCCTAGGCACTTTCATTAGCTCCAAAAAATACTGCAAAGACAACCAGGCAAAAAGGACATTGAAACAAGATGAACGTGTAGAGAAAAAGGAGCAGCTAAAACTCATGAAAAATTAGCATACACAAAATAGCTTGGTCAACCCAGCCAGATAATATTTCCTCACGACACTCCGTTTCTTTTTTTTCCTGGGTGGGTTGAGGAGGAATAGATCTCATAAATGACAAGAAAACAATAAAATTGTAAAGAAAAAAAAGGAAGAGCTCATATTTGTCTACAAAGTAAAAAAAAAAAAAAAAAAAAAAATGAAGTGATCAAGAGAATTTCCAACCTGTTCACACTTTCCAAGGTTATCCTTATCACCGGTATAGCCCTGCGCAACATAAGGAGAAGAGTAATTAAAATTAGAGAAGCCAAAGGAAGAAAGGTTCATGGAAAAATTGCACCAATCTTTATATATAACTCTCTCAGATGCCCCCATTTCAGTCCTGAAATTGAGGGAAAGGCTAAAAACTCACCTTCAGAAGTTCCATCTCCTCTTTTGTAGGGCAGAATTTTATGAGGTTTTCCACCTGATCAACATCTAATACCGACTCATCCATTGCCAGCACAGCAGCCTGAGGGAAAAAGAAATTATTCATACTGTTAGGCACTTTTAGTCTGGGACTCATCAATTTCACAGGATGCTTGACAACAGATAAGGGGAAAAGTCTTGAACAACTCTAGACTCGCCTTAGAATGCATCATACGGACAAGAAGAGAAAATATGAAAAGCACATGTTCTCTGCCCCAATTAGCTTACCATCATGTCAGGAAGGGGCATCTTAACTTTTGTGAGCATAATCTCTGTATTATTCGCCCTTCTCAGGTCAATCTGCAAGTCGATCATAAGTGAAATTCTAGCATGATGAAAAAGAATCTCAGATAATAATTACAGAAAGCAGAAACATCAATCAAACACCAAATCATCGCTATTGTCATGAGGCAAATGAAGAAAACAATCACACATACACAAATGCAATTTCCATTTGTTGTTAAATAATTCTCAAACAACATTTCTAGATTGCGTTATTGCCAAAACAGAACCAAAGCGAAGCTAATTCTGCAAGACACATACATAGAGTATATTCACAGTAAATATTGCATATCCAACTAGAAGTTCCATTATACATCCTGCCATCCAAACTTTTGAGCTTTTCCCATCAGGAAAATAAAAAAGCATATGAGAATGTTCTACCAAGTCAAACATGAATATCATTATCATTGGTCATGTTACTAGATAACTAAAGTTGAAAGCCATAAGACCACCAGACAGGCCACCAGTTCAGACATCAAGTATTTATCATCATAACATTGCAAGCTAAATGACATAGAGAAGTATGTGACCACTGTGAAATTACATAATTTTTAACAACCCCAGGGTCATGTTTAACCTTTTCCGAGGAAATGTAACTCTTACTGACTGTAGTTCACTGCTGTAATAGTATCACTGTAGCGTCTTTTCTGAGCATCATTTGCAAGGAACTCAAGGAAAATAGAGAAAGAACGCTCCTTCTCTTGAATTCAGATAGATTTTGCAATACTAATGCGGTACAAAAATCTAAGCTAATTTCTTCCAGTCATGTCAAGAATAATATGCAATTATACCGTACCTTGATAATTAAACTCTAGCGACAAATTATCAAAACAACAGCCTGAAATGAACAACTATATCAGTGGGGAATTGGTACCCCATGTTAATGTCAGAATACTGCAGCAAAATGACAAATCACCTCTCGCAACTAAGAAATATATCTCACACAACGTAGTTTAGCACAAACGTATCCAATTACCAGGTGGACTTTGTCAGTTTTAGATCCCATCGATTTTCGCCGCCCTCCCGATTTACCTCCTGAGTCAGCTGGTTTTGGTACGGCTGTAGAAAAAAGGCTCTCCAGCTCTGAGACATCAAACTCGGACACCCTGTGTTAAGTAAAAGCTATGGATTAAAGATGAACAAGTCATTATTAACAGCAGAGTCCCTGGTCCTTTGAAGGTAGAGAGCACAAATATTGCTCGTGATAAAATATAACGCAAAAATATCACTGAAACAATGCATACATCTGAGATTCCCCGAATCTTTGCAGCTCGTCCCATAAGCTTCCTTGGAGTGCCCGTGTCACTTTGCTCCAATGCAATGGCTTCAAAGAAGATCGGCGAGGTGCTGTGGCAGCTGAACCAGGAGGGCGTGGTAGGCCACGCCCTCTTCCAGCAGGCAAATTTCTGCCATCAGTTGCAGCATTTTTTGCCCCAAAAGGTGGAGGTGGAGGGGGTGCACCGCCTGGAGGCCTTGGCGCAGCAGGAGGGCCTGGAGCACGAGCTCCTGGAACTGGTGGTGGTAGTGGGGCTCCACGCATTGGAGGAGGTGGAGGGACAGCTCCACCAGAAAGTGGTGGAGGTGGTGGTGGTGGTGCTCTGCCCAAAGGCGGTGGAGGTGGTGGTGGAGCTCCTCGCAGTGGTGGAGGAGGGGGCGGTGGAGCACCTCGAGAAGGTGGGGGAGGTGGAGGTGGGTTTCTAATTCCTGGAGGTGGTGGAGGAGGAGGAGGTGCTCCACGTGAAGGGGGAGGCGGTGGCAGAGGTGGTGCTCCACGTGAAGGGGAGGCGGTGGTGGAGGCGGTGCTCCACGTAAAGGGGAGGCGGTGGCGGAGGTGGTGCTCCATATGATGGGGGAGGCGGTGGCGGAGGCGGAGGTGGGGCTCACGTGGTGGAGGAGGTGGAGGGGCAGGTGGGGCTCCACGTGATGGGGAAGCGGAGGGGGAGGTGGAGCTCACGTGATGGAAGAGGGGGCGGAGGGGGTGGGGCTCCACGTGCCGGAGGTGGCGGTGGAGGAGGTGGAGGTGGGGGCATATGCATTACAGGAGTAGAAAGAAAAGGAGCACCACGTGTGGAGGGTGGTGGTGGTGGAGGGGGAGGAGGAGGAGGAGGAGGAGGAGGTGTAAGTGTCGCTTGCATAGGACGCGGAGGTGGTGGTGGTGGTGGTGGTGGTGGAGACAAGGAAGTAACTCCATAACTGGCAACTTCTTGTGTGGCTACTGTAGATTTTGCCGATGAAAAAGGTGGTGGAGGAGGTGGCGGAGGAGGTGAACTTGCTGATGTTTTGGAGTTTATTAGAGAAGACCCAGATGTCCAGGGGAGTGGAGAGGGTAACAGCACTTCACTACTTCGCCTAGGTGAGAAAAAGGGAGGAGGTGGCGGTGGAGGTGGAGGTGGAGGTGGAGGATGCATAGACGGTGCAGCGCCAGATGGAAGAGATCCAAAAGGCTGAGAATGGTCACTGGCTTGAAAATCACGAGGAGGTGGTTGGGGGAGGAGGTGGGGGAGGTGGTGTAGGGGGAGGAGGAGGAGGTGGAGACGGAGGTGGCGGAGGTGGAGCAGTCACCTTTTCCTGTGGGCTGGGCTGTGGAGTCGTATCTGGAGAATCCTCTTGCGTTGATTGTTCTGTACATGGAGGGGAAGATTTGTGAGTCTCTATCGCAGGGGCAGCTGGAGATAGATGGGACTTTTTGGCACCTGTACTAGACTCTTTTGAAGAAACTGCAAGAACAGGTGGTGCACTATTATATCTAGAAGGTGGATACGATACGTGCATTGAATTGGCGTGAGAACCTTTATTGGGAGGGATCCACCTAGTTATTGTGTTGGGCTTTGCTTGTCTCCCATTAGTGCCCTGGGATTCTTGCTGTTTTATCTTCTGTTTTGAAGCAATTGAATCTGAAGATGTCTTAGCATGATTCGACGGCAGCTTCTTTGAAGTAGGTAGCATGGACTTCTCAGCCTTTTGTGTACCCACATCAGTCGACTTTTGCTGTAAGGATCTGGACTCTGCCTTCTTACGTGTAGGGGGGTCTTCTATCCCAAATCCATTTTCGAACTCTTCATTTTTGTCATGCAAACCACCTATATTTCTTGGTCCTTCATCTTCCAATGCTGTGGAATCCAACTTAATATTCCCATTATCTATGCCTATGTCCTTCACCATGTGGAGACCAGGATCCATACCCTGATCATCCTTGTACTTCACATCATCTACGACTATGTCTTTTACAGCATCATATCCGGAATGAGCCTTCACATTATTTCTGAGGTTTCCATCATCCGATGCACAATCTTGAAATGAATGAGCATCCACGTCCTCCTTTCCTACTTCTTTTACATCACCATCATCAGGTTTGCCTTGCAAAGTACTTACATTGCTCTCCCCCTTCCCTTCTTGTGCATCTACCGCATTACTGAATATCTCTTCGACCTCAAAGAACTCCTCAGGTGAAGTACTTTCAGCCTCATTTCCATCTTCTGAGGTGGGATTAGGGACATCCGCATCAGCATCCACAAAGAGTACCTGGTACAGAGATGAGTAAATGCACTCAACTCCCGCAACACCATGAACCAAACATTCTTAGACAAAAAACAAGGAATTACCTCCGCCTTAAATTCTTTTGGGAACTGATCCTTGGCATCCCACATAGCATCAACTTCATCGCGATTCAGCACCAATATATTTGACCGTACAAAGGCTGTGTGAAAGACAACTCTAAGCATCATCTCTTCTCGAACTAGATCCTCGTCCAGGTGGATACACTCGAGAACAACGTCACCTTGGACACGGCATTGAATATCAATTTTGACCAGTACACTTTCTGCCTGCAAGAACAAATATAAGCGCTTTGAATTTGCAATTTTACTCTTTTTTTTCATTTGCTCTCCAATTTATTTCTATTACCTGTAAATAAAGTCGGGCATGCTTTTTCATATCAGAACTTGAAAAGAGAAGCTTAGAGCTTCTATTGGCTGGTGTTGAAGGGTCCTGACCATACAGACGAACAACTGGCCTACAACCTTTGCCTCCATCAAAAAGAGGAAGGTGTCTAAGAATTAGGCAATCCAAAAGTAAAGGCGTATCAGAAGGAGGCCAATCTGAACCCATGTTTCTCCTGGAGATGTACTGCAGATATCTCAACTGCGAAGGCTGTGGATTTAAAGGAGACAAAAGATGAAGAAGCTCCTTAGGAGCTTGCTTGTAGACCATTTCAAGAGTCTTCTGCTCCCCATTATACTGTTTACGGTATAAAAGGAGACCAGCAAGCATGAACGCGAGCACAGGCCAACCTCCCCTTTCACAGTGCATCAAAAGCACATTTTGTTGCCCTTCCAATGACAACCAGCTTTCACTAGATTTAAGGAAGTGGTGTATCATTTCAAGTGGCAGCAGGGGACAACCCTCGTACTGCCGAGGATAGTCCATCACTGTCATGTCATAATTAGACAAGAAGTCTGAGATTTGACTCCGCTTCTCCCCTTCTCTAAAGTTGAAGACCATGAAAGAAGCATCAGGAAAGTAATCCTGAAGCTGTGCTACAATGCCACCCATGTAGACCTTGTACTCATCTTCTTCCAAGACATCCGTTGAGAAGCAACAATCGAAAACTGCAAAACAACAACATTAAAAAAAATTAAAAAAAAGGAAAAAGATGAACCCACATTTTTGTGTTCAGATACATCGAACAATAATAAAGCCAAGTAACAACAAGAAAGGGATAAATCAGCTCGACGCTGCCCATCTCAGAACACCGGAGCTTGCTTGTAGACCATTTCAAGAGCTCTTCCTTGAAGTAGAACCGTTAGCAACGTTTGACTTGAGAAGTATTACACAAGATCAATCCAAACATTCCCAATAAAACAAAATGCCCTCACATACGTGTTTAGAGTTTTTAGAACGAACAATATAAACAACGGCAGAGGTATGACGACCAAATTTAGCGTACGACCTCGGAAATATCAAGAAAGGACTTCACCCTGCAAATTGCACCGTCCCTCTTGTGATACCAACTACCAAGAGCAAAAAGAACAGTGCCAACCAGCTTGGGTAAGCAAAGGATGAATGGATAATAAAATAAAATAAAATAAAAAGACAATACCCAATTAGCGGATAGGATATAACACGAAGCAGCATGTTAACAGTGGAAATGGCCACGCCATCGAAAAAAATCGTCACTTTCCCATGATCTTCAGAGCTACCCTTTGGCTGATCAGGTAGATTATCACTGTCCTAAAACAAACCCAGCTCGAGAAACACCTCAAGCTAAAAAATTTCGACGAAGCGGAACGAGCAAACCAAACCAGGATCACATAAACCCCAATGCGACGAATTCTAGTTGCACCCCCCCAAAAGCACAATTTTTTAAAAATGCACATCCAAAAAGGACCCAAATTGAGCAAGAAAGCGCGCCTAATCCGAGGAGGAAACGTCAATCATGCAGCTCCAAGAATCGAAAGAAACGGACGGATTGGGATTGGGCCGGCAAAAGGGGGTCTCGAAAACGTACCGTAGACCCTCTCGGAGATCTCCAGAAGCCTATCCGGCGGCTTCCGGTAGAAGAACCGTCTGAACAGCGCCATCTACGTGGCGCTGTTTCCCCGCCGATCGGATCCAAAGCTCTCGATTCCGCCGGCCGCCCTTCTTCCCGACCCGGATCGACGTCACGGAAAGCCCACCACCATGACGGATCTCGGGCGGCGCCACCAATCTCGAAAACCCGCCTCCCTTCACGACCCACCAACCGCCATACAGATCTAACCCAACAAAATCCCTCCGCGCGATCAATCGAAACCAACCCCGGACGCCGGGGACAGAAGGAACCCAGCTGGGCACGCGCAATGCCGATTGCAGAGGAGGGCGGAGCCGAGGGCCGATCGTCCGGGAAAATTCAAGAACGCGCGGAGGGGAATCGCGGGTTCTTGAGAGGAATTCCGCAGTGGGATAAAGTTAAGGAATTGGGGAAATGCGGGAGATGGGTAGGGGCGAATTAGGGCTCCGAGCAGGTGGTGGTGGGGAGGAGAGAGAAAGAAGAGAGAGAAGTGGACTGAGATGAAGAAGACGAAGAAGAGAGAGAAGAAGAGATAGAGAGAGAGAGAGAGAGAGAGGAAGAGGGAAAGAAGAAGAACACTAAGGTGAGACCAGGACCTGCCTCTGCAACACGAGAACCTGGAGGGAGATGGCCCCAAAGAAGCTGAGAAAAAAATAATAATAATAATTGGGAAAAAAAAATTTAAAAATGGAAGAAAATTGGGAAAAGGAATTGGAAATTATGGTTGGATCGAGTGGGATTAATTAATAAATGGATCTTGCAATTGGATCGGTGCGTGTGTCCACGTGGCAATTACGACCCTTCTTTCTCTCTCCTCGTTTTAGGACACGACATGATCCTAGAGAGAGAGAGAGAGGGGGAGGAGGAGTGAGTTGGGCGGAAGCTCGTTGCGTCATAAAGGCCTGCGGATCTTCGGTTCGGTCTATCCTTTCATCATTGGTTTTTTTTTTTTTATGGAGGAGGAGGGAGTGCCGTTGAGTAATTCAAGTTTGGAAAGTTTTCATCTTTTTTCTCTTTTTCTTATGGACTTAATATTTTGGAAAACTCCGAATTAATACCTTCATCATAAATTTACTTTTGACTAATTTATGGATCGTTAAGAATTCCAAACTAATATGCATGTACGAATTTACTCCGAATTAATTTTTGAATCATCCAAAATCCCAAACTTATGGATCTATGATAAATGTACTCGTTTTCCACACTTGTCATATCAATTATGTTATTACCGTGTGTGCCATGTAGCTAAAGCAATTTCAAGACAAAATTTGATGAAAGCTAATGAAGAGTAAATACGTCATATAAATATATCGGTTTAAGGTTTTTTATAACCAAAAAAATTAGTTTATAGTAAATTTATCATAAGTATACAAATTTGGATTTTTTGTAACCTAAAAATTAGTTTTGGGATAGATTTATTGTGAGTGTATCGATTATGATTTTTTTGTGGTATTGACCCTTCTTTATATAATCCCATTCCCATATCATGCATAATTGCAGCTTCGAAAAATGAATAATTTTGAATGAAGATTTCATTTATTTCGCTAGAAAATGAATGATTGCAAAAAAAAAAAAATCTTGTAAAAGTGATCTTTTGTATTACTTACAAATAAGACGTGTTTCTTTATAATCTAAGGGTATAGGCAAAAATTGGGATATTAGACATGTCTCTATGATGAGTGGGAGACATTGAAGTGGACAGCTGAGAAAGGTGAATTTCTAATTTTCCTTTTTTTGATAATATAGGGATATGAGCGCAAAGGCTAGATTCTTCAAAAGCCTATAGAACATCACAAAACATTTAATGTTTTACACACAATTGATGCAATTTGAAAAAGTGACCTTAGATTCTTAAACTACTTATTCCCTAATGCCTCAACCATTTGTACCAGTTCATGTTAAAAATTTCAATTTTATCGGTAGCGAATATCTTTTCTCTTTTTATTCTGAATAAGTTGAAAAAGTCGCAACAAGTTGACATGATAAAATTATTTGTATTATTGATAAATTTCTAACTACAAATGAGGCTAATAAGTTAGTAGCTGTGAAATATTATTAACAATATTAATAAATTGACAACAACTTCACCATATTACCATCTAAGAAAATCTATCAATTTTTTTGTGTAGATCGTTGTAATTTTCTCTCACTAAGATTCAACTTTGTTTCTTTAAAATGAGATGGATTGTTGTATTCACTCAATTTAATTGCCTCAAGGAAAACTTTTATGAAGTTCACTCAAATCGATAATACTTAGTAAGTTCTAGAACATTCAAATTAATCCATCATTAAAGTATATTATTTACTTATACAATTTATAGAGATTTCCTCTTAAATAAGTGCGACATTACAATCACAAAATTTTAAAATACAAGATAGACAAAACCCAATAATTCTATGAATTACAAAGTTCCATATATCACTGTCTGAGGTAATTTTTAATTAAAAAAACTCGTTACTAAATATTAGATAAATTTTCTCCATCCGGCCCAAGAAATACAAATTAAGTAATATCTGAAAACGGAGGATACTTCAAGTAATTATAGAAAAATCTGAGGAAAAAAGTATAATTTTGGTTTTGATGCTTTTTTGCAAATCCCCAAAATTCCAGGTCTTTTACAGCAAGATGGGAAGAATCATCGCGTCGCGTGCATTCACCTCCCCGCTTTTAGCGCGTCACGGATATCGAAAAGGCTCTTTTTTTCCGGGTAACTCGGAATTTCTTCCCGGCAGCCTGCCACGTCATCATTGATATTTGCTTGTTCTATTTTTTTTTTTTTTTTTTTTTGTCGTGAGCAGCTTCTTCTTAGTTATATATATTTTTTTCCTGGTGGCACACACCATCCCCAAATCATAAATTTTTATTTTTATTTTTTTTTGCAGTAATTTGACTTTCTGAAAGGAAGCTTTTTTTAAGGACAGACCAAAAAAAGAATTTTTTAGGACTTTTATTTCGAGTGTTATCTCAATTTTCTAAGCAATCTGATTTATTTTAAGTATGTCCGAATCGACTTTTATTTATTGTTTAATCAAAATTTTGCATGTTAATTTTCATCTTAAATTCAAAACGTTTGAGAATTTCATGAAAAGTAAATTTTTGCACACGAACTTTTATAATTTTTTGAAAAATTCGAGTAACATATGACAAAATTGTATGCTTTTTTTTTTTCTTTCTTTTACTCCATCTAAGAAAAGGGCCTTCTTCATCAACATTTAAAATATTACGAGTACAAAAAAAAGAAGTTATTGTAGATCTTTTTTTTATTTCCTACATATGTTTAATAGCGAGTTTAACAAGGACACTTGCTGAGCATTATCACATAAACTTTCATTTAGAGGGAGGAAAGCCCATTTTCCACGAGCAAATCAAAGGCTCGATAATAATCCTCAAGTAAGATTCAAGCAACTCAAATTTTCCTAATCCATAATGGCCCTAACATGACGTCACACGCGTTTCCCAATGCCGTGAACGAACTCATATCATGCGCCTAATCCATTCATACCGACCCGTAAACGGAAAAAAAAAAAAAACTCGCCATCTGCCGGTGGCGGTCCGTTCAGGCCACCGGTACCGTATGTTTGCATCAAGCTGGCCACCCCCACACGGGGGAAAAGCTTCTTTTTGGTGATGAGGGGGGGTGGGCCAGTTCTTGCTCTCTCCTTTTATGCACCAATCAATGCACGATCGCCTCATCCCCTTTTTAAAGCCAAAACCTATCACCCCAATTCCATCTACACCTCAAAAAAAAAAAAGCAAAAAAAAAAAAAAAAAAATCCATCTCCATCTCTTGCATCTAAAAGCTCCCACATATCAATGAGATCTTGCTCCCTCAAAATCACAGAAAAGAAGCAGTGACCATAACTCATCAAACAGCTGTATTTTTTCTTTTTTCCCCTTTTTTTTTTTGGAGGAGGGAGGGGCGAAAGGGCAAGGTATCGGGAAGAGTGTCAACGATTCAGTTTAGTTCACGTTTTCAGAATATGCGAACCACGCCAAATTGAACTGTTACGGTGGGCATTAGCTTCAAATGCAGTTCGGTTTTTTGGTTTCCTTTTTTGAAATATTAAATAGAGGTTTAGTAGAAAAGAAAATGGATAAGTTCACTTAATCGAATGGAACTAAAATTATTTGAACCTAAATAAAAGGACGTTATTTTTTCATTATCCAAACGAAACCCAAACTAAACTTAAATGCATGAAATTCAGATCGGACAGGATCGATTTCCAATTCGGTTCGGTTTTGCCATCCCTAATTATAGCTGCAATGAACCTTTCAAAGGGTTACTGTATAAGTTTCGTACCCGATGTGATTTAAGCAGCTACCGGTTCACAAAAGATCCAGAAGTCAAAGATTGATGAGCTTGGAACCGTAGTCCCATCGAGTATGGCGGAAGTAATGAATGCCCAGCTGTTTTCACACTCATCCTTGAAAAGAGTTCATTAATTTCACCACAGCGAATGAGGACAATTCGCTCCAATGAGGAAGGATTTCAAGGATTTCCGAACTCGCTACCTATACAAACATAACATAAGCATCGGCAAAGTAATTTGCGACATGGATGATATGTGTAAATTTGAATTGAGTCATGTGGTAAATCGAGTTTAACTAAGGCTCTGTTTGTTTTGTGGGAAATGACTTATTTGTAAAATATTTAAAAATAATAATTACTTAAATCGCTTATAGAAATGAATGGACAAAAGTTTAGATTAAATTGTTATCGACAATGAAAATATCTTCCATTGACTTATGTTAAACCATCACTTTTACGAACATATTTTCTAAATTATTCACTTACCGCAAAAAAAAAAAAAAAAAAAAAAAAAAAAATATGAAGCCTAACACTGCCTTTAGTACAATGACGTGGAATTTACATACCTCACATGGACTTCTTCGTCATTGCTTTTTTGTAATTCAATTTTGTAGTTACACTTTAAGACTGTTTATTTCATGAAAAATGAATGATTCAAAAAATATTTTCCTAAAAATAATCATTTATATTGCTTGAAATAATTTGTCAATGAAAAACATATTTATATCTAAACATTTTTTGAAAGATAATAATATTTTTCGTTAATTAATTTATGTAAGTGATATAACCGTTCATATTTAAGAAAATATCTGTCAAATCATTTATTTTTCGCAAGATAAACGTATAAGAAAATTTCACTTTTTTTTATCTTGAAGTACGCGTGTGGAAAGCTAGAAACGTTTCGTTTAGCTGAGCCTCATACGTCAAACAATTGAAGATGCCAACCATCCGTAATTGTCAAGTTCTTACAGCTTCCACCTTTGAGTAGAGTACAAAAGCGGTATACCAGATAGTATTGCTAGCTAAGCAACGTATCCAATTCTTACACTTGTAATTTCTTTCTTTTTTACTTCGTATTATTTATTTTAATCTTTTTTCTTCCTTATCGAGACAGAATATCATAAACAAAATCCAAGTTATAGTAAACAGTAATATCCTTTTAATATATTATATTATATTATATTATATTATATTTGTTTGTTTGGTCGTCTCTATCATTGGATTATATAAGCATGGAGATCAAGAGATGGATATAATTAAGTTAGATGTGTTTTAATTATTGCAAGTGATCTTACTCGCATGTTCTCGATACCACTAGTATCTGAACCACGTGCATTGTTATACTTACCCATTCGAGTGTGTGCATTTCCAAATGCTTCCATGCCCTAATCATTGACATCATTCCAATTCTTGAGTTGTGAGCGTGGCTGTATAGAAAAATAGTTTAAGTATTATTAATATCATTAACAAAAAAAGTCTTAAATCGGTATTCCTTGACAGAAGTTTAGAAACAAAAATTCCAAATTAGCACCCCACGCCACATTCAATTCAAATTAATTTTCATCTCATAAAAAATCTCAAATCGACACCCCTAATGTAAATATACATTTCCTTAAAATGTGTACCTAGCGGCATACATGAATTTTCCACCTTAGATGTTTCATTCTCCGCCCCGAATCTGTCCTATAGTCATTAAAAACGGGTGGAGTTTTCCCATAATGGATGTGTCATTCTCTGTATCAAATTCATCGTACAGCCGCCTGTTGCACGTGTCGACACATGTACATTTTAACAGGACATTGAGCAGAGCACTAAGGAGAGTAGATTCGGTTCAAGGGTACCGGTTTGAGCTTTTATGAGACGGAAACCAATTCGAGATAAAATGTGTCATGAGGTATTGATTCAAAACTTTTTACAAGACAAAAATTAATTTTTTCTGAATAGGATTTTGAACAGAATTCTAACAACTTTTGCATGATCGAATTTAATAAGCTTATTTGGATAGAGAAAAGCATTTGAATATTGACATATTTAGAGAATTGATCTCTATACTTAAGGCCTTATGGAGGAATTGGTCTTGGAATTTTTAATGAGACGATAATTAATTTAAAATAAATATATTTCGAGACATCAGTTTAAAATTTCTAAAGACATGAACCCAAATGCTAAGTATGCAGCAAAAGCTTGTGGACTTTTTAACATTAAAATAATTTATTCTTGTTATACATATATGATGTGTGCATTTATTATAATGATGATATGTCATTTGCATAAAAGTTACTTTACGAAATGAAAAGGGACTCTCAAGACATAATTAATTAGCTGGCGTGGAGACATTTACGGTTAAGAAATCAGTACGCCACTCTACCAAGACATTTTTCTAAACCCTAATTCCACGTGGCAAAATATCATGCACGTGGTTTTTTTTTTCCTCATTACGATAATTTCTCGGTAGGCGTGGGGTCCGCCCCCCACGAGGTTAAAGGGCTACTGCAGCCTGCAGGCACGACATGTGCGGCACCACTTTGGCCACCTTCCTCTCGGTCGGATTTACACGCTCATGTCAATGTCGGGTTCGAGCGATGCTGACCGGGCGAAGCATAGTGCCACAACTTATGTACTGCGTAGTCTCGAGAAACCGAGCTCTAATAAGTGTGAGAAACCAAGCTCGATAAGTATGAGAAAGCTTGATGTGAGAAATTGTGGGGCCATTGTCAAAAGCTCAGTGCGAGGAATTATAGAATCAATGTCAATTGTTCTAAAAGTTTAAATTGTTAGATGAATGCGTGATTTTATATTTAATTACTCTAACACTCATCTTCATGCTTAATCCGGAAAAATGGGTCTAGAAAGATTTGAACGTAGAACCTCAAGCTTTGATGCTATGCGAGAAGTTGTGAAATTACTGTCAATTGTTCTAAAAGCTTAATTGTTAGATGAAGGTGAACCACTGGGATTCGTCCCAGTGGCCACCCTTCTAACATAGAAGGAGGAGGTGAGGGGTTTAAATCTCCACCTTCTCAGGGGGATGGGGTGGGGACGCGTAAGTTTCAAGAGTGGTTTCAACTCCCACGCCCTGCAATAGGCAGGGCAAAAGTCTGAGAGTGAGTGTAAAGTAGGATTGACCAAAAAAAAAAAAAAAAATGTTAGATGAAGGTGTAGTTTTATATTTAATTACTCTAACAATAGGCTTGATCATGACCATGACCACGACCACTCTCTCTTTGCCTCATCTAGACTCGAATTTGAGCGCAGGAGCCATCACCAACCCAAGATTCCTTCCTCGCCCTAGTCTTCGAAAGGAAGAGATCTTGCTTTTGATGCCATATGACTGCTTGTTAGGAAATTTTGATTGCCGATTCCGATGAATACAAATAAATAGTTTATAGTTATTTAATGTTTTGATACGTGATAATTGTTATTTTCTTTAATGTATTATTTGCCCCCATAATTGTTGTCGTTGGGATTAAAACCAAAGACACAAAAGAAATGAATTCAATAATTACTCAATTTCCTTTTTGGATTATCATCTTGAATATGTTGTCAAACTTGGGTGGAAAAAAGAGAAGTAGAATGAATGTTGCAAAGAAGAGAACATTTTGAAGAAAAAAAATTGTTGTTTTGAATAATTGTGCTGAACAATGTATCATCCGGTCCTATTTATAGACAATCGATTAATACATTTATTCAGAATAGGTACATTATCCCACACCTTCACCTTTCTTCATGATCAACTATCAATTTTCTTTAGAACCGTGAGATTTTGTGAGACCACCACAACAATTCTAAGAACTTAGGCTCTTAGATGAAAGCATGATTAATTATTTAAATATGTCAACACTTCCTAAGATGAAGACTTAGTTAATTATTTAAATATTTTAATACTCTCTCTCATGCTTAATATGATCTTTTTACCTTATACTAAGTGTTGAAATATTCAATTGGGAAGGCAGATGAAGTCTGAAAAGATTTGAACTCAATATCTCTAGCACCATGTGAGATTTCACATGCCGATTGCTAGCATGACAAGAAACCAATGGCTTCATTGACTACTTTAGTGTATCGGGTTTCTCGCCACTAACTGAACCATGAACTTGTCAAATGCCAACCCAACATCGTCAATTTGATTTCTTTTTTGGCCAAAACTATTATTTTGTTCTTAACAAAAGGTTTGGAACATAAATACGTTTAATAATGCAATTTCATGTTTTATTTTTGATATAAATTTTTAATCTAAAAATAGGTTTGGCACATCAAAGAGAAGTAAACTTCTCTATTTCTATAATATAAATAATAAATAAAAAAATTTCCATCACTTACTCTTACTATCAATCGGCCACCACCTACTGCCACTCACTATCTCCGCTATCGGTCAAAGGTTGCCGTTCGCCATCTGCTGTCATCGCTTGGGAGTGAGAAATTTTGTATCGTTATCAAACAAATTTTTATTCGAGAACAAAAATTTTACGTCGTTATCAAACAGATATTTTTACCAGAAATTTGTTTGGAAAATTAAAAAAAGATTATTTATGAAATAGAAATTAATTTTTATAATAGAATGGTTATTATTTGGGCGCCTTTAATCTTATGGTTTTTATCTCCTGAGGGTCAAAGATTGGAATTTGCATGGGGAATGATATGGATGGGACACGCCCCGATGCTTACCGGTTTCAACGTGCTAAAGTCCAAAATTTCCCCAATGAACGACGGGCGGGAGCACGAGAGAGGAAGGGAAAAGAGGGAGAAAGAGATGGTCATGATGCGGTGGTTGGACCGTGATAATGATCCGACCGCTGCTTTTTGGACACGCCCCCTTGTTAATCCCGTGGGGTGGCCCCCACTTTCTATTCTCAATCAAACACTAGCCCCCCCTAGCTAGGGCTCCTTCTACATTCATTCATCATGCTTTCCAACTTAGGTTGTCGTTTTTTCTTATGTTGTTTTTTCCCTCAGCACCACCCAATTCGCACCACACTAAATTGAATTTCATAAGCTTACCACATGCCCACAAAGGAAAAGAAAAAAGTGGTATCATGAAGCAGTTTAGTAAAATTGATGTAGAGATGGCAAATGGACACAAGTTGAAAATCAGGTAATCTGTAGGTCTTTAGAAAAAAATGGTCTTTATATTCCTGTTAGAACTATCCATCCAAACTTAGAAATTAAAGTGAGCCTTGTAAAATGGTCTTAATATTTACAGGGCTCGTTCTAGATTCATTCATTATGCTTTCCAACTTCGGTTGTCGTTTTTTCTTATGTTTTTTTTTCCCTCAGCACCACCCAATTCGCACCACACTAAATTGAATTTCATAAGCTTACCGCACGCCCACAAAGGAAAAAAAAAGTGGCATCATGAAGTAGTTTAGTAAAATTGATGTAGAGATGGAAAAATAGATACGAGCTGAAAATCAATCAATCTATAGGTCTTTAGAAAAAAACGGTCTTTGTATTTACAGGACACGTACTCTCATGTTAAAATCATCCATTCAGACTTTGAAAGTGAAGTGAGGTAATATATAAGATTTTAAGAAAAAGATCATCATCGTAGTCACTTGATGCGTTTGCCATCAAGTCAAAATTATATCATGCAAAATGTATATCTTGTAAATCTTTTCATTTGCATATCATAAGATGAGGTACAAACATAGTAATTTAGATGCTTGGAAGTCACAATTCACCCTGGATAAGATTGGTGAAAAGTTCGACACCAAACAGATAATCCAAATCAATATGGTAATCGGTACTGTCACGATCTTTTTGGGGTAGGAACGAGTGAGTTTGGCGGATTGCGAGACTGGCGCAGAGGATTAGAGATTTTGATTAAAGAGCTCTGCAATCCGATCCCGGGACTTGTTCAGGCCTTGTCGTATGCAGAAACAAATGGTCCATCCTCGAGGACACGATCCAGAAGACAGGACACATGCACTTTTTCCAGGCACTCACACGAATCTTGTCCCATCCACATCGCTTTATCACCTTGTCCTTCCAATTTCTATCACAAAATGCAAATGCCCGAATGACAAGTTCGGTCACATTTTGTGATTTCCTGCCCAACGTTCAGTGGATCATCGCTAAAGGATGGCTATGTCAACTGCTTAATTCCTAAACCACCCGTTTGATGTCTTCTGGGCAACTGCTAGCTCTGATGTCGATTGGTCTGAAAAACTGGGTGTTATCAGATCACTATCCAATGTTGGCATGAACTCCTTGTTCACCATGCAGAATCCTTTTCAATTTTCCATGCCCTCTTTGCTTTCTGTCACTTTCCTGGGGAACAAGCAAGTGTTATCGTGATAGGATTGGAGGGCCAGGACATGAATTGCCATGGCAAGTCTCATGTGAAGGTCAGTGGCAGATTTAGTGTCAATAGCAGAAGACAAGACATGCAAATTGACTGCAAATATCTAGACATTATTAATGAGAGAGGGAGGGGTTTAGGGCTCTTTGATTAGTCATCGTACGATACGTCCAAAGATGAACGGGGCTTAGTAATCTGCCAAAGCTGTGGGACATAAAAATGCATTAACGATTTCGATTGACGTACCATAGACAATCTGGTGTGGACACTCTTCATGGTCCCCCAATTCTAGGCTTTAGCAGACACAGTACATGACAGGAGCTACCAATAAGTCGATGACAGTTTTTGTACCTCTAGTTTTTATATTTGAAGATTAACCTGTCGCCATATAATAGTTAGGAATTCTTGATGGCATCAAACTCGAACAAACCGGCCAAGTTACTTGGAAAGTTTAACGTTGGTTTGAACATTGAATTCACAGTGGGCCTTCCATGTAGAGAAGGCCTCAAAGTTACTGAAGGCCTCAGGTGATATGGCGTTGGACCAACTCAGTGATATGGGTCTGGAGCTGCAGCTAATTTGAGCTTTTTGAGCGAGCAAATTCTTTCATGGAAGAAGAAAGGTAGATGAGAAAGCCACATGAGAAGGGACCCTCCTGATGCAGAGCCTAAATTTAGAACCAGAAAGATGAGAAATCATGTCATGCTTCACGAGTCACAGCCACTGGCATAGAAGTTGATGTACTGATTTTTCTCGACTTAATAGGGACATTACAAGTTTGGTAAACTCCGACCGCCGCATTTCCACGGCGAAGTATGATATACATAAAGAGACCTAACATAGATTTTGCCTGTGAACAACTACCGGCTTGATTCCATACATATGACTCAGCTTTTCAGCTCAATTTCATTGAATCAGTTTGAAAAGTATAGGAGCAGATAGAAAGGCAACCTTGGTAGAATAAGCACAAGCCCTGTGAAACATTTGGAACACCAAAGGCTTATCGAAATCCATCTCCATTCATCTGTACATTGCCGCCGTGGATATGATAAAGCATCCAAAAGCAAATGTAATTGAGATGATCGAAAGATGGACAAGGACAAAAAGGTTACAAAGATGAGCCATTATCGCAAAAATGAAACATCTTGGATCCTTGCTTCCTCCTGATCACTTCCCGCCTAATCACTCGATAACTGTAAGTCCCTCGACATGGCAATTTTTCTTTTTTCTATGATCAATCCATGGCCAGCGTCTCATGGGGAAGCATAGCCAGTTAACGACTCATAAAGATCAGCATTTCAGCCGCATCCATCCAGATTCGTGTTTGAGAAGCTGAACGTCGTAGTACCGATTTTGTCCACCAAAATTTTCTAGCTCCATAAGTTACAGGAGTGGAATCTTGTCATTTACCCTGCTTCTTACCTGCAGTTAAGAAATCACACGATCAGTTCAATTACGGGACTAAAATGTTTCATTATATCCATGATATGCATTTAGCACCTAAATTTGAGGGAAAACAGACACTAACATTTTAGATTTTCATACCACAAATCATCATTGACCCATGATGGGGTTTGCCCCGCAACATGGTGAACGTAGTTTCTCCCCATAGCGTTTAATGTATTTTCCTATGAGTTAAAATGCAGATAGGGTTGACCAGCGCTAGTGACGCTCTCTAGGCATTACCATAAGATCTCTAAACTATTAATAAGCATACTTGTCCTTATGCTCTTTCTGTGGCCATAAAATCGCTCTGCCAAATGCGGGATCTGATGGAGCGCACTGACAGGCTAAAGGTGAGATAATAATGAAGCCCATCATTTGCGATTTTAGACAAAAAGGGACAAGTATGACCTGAACTGGATAAGCACAATTTATAAGAGCTAGTACTAGAGAGATTTGTTCTGGAATACCTCTTTGGAACCATGATCTACGGACTGCTTGACGGATGTGCCTCTCATGTTTTTCCAAGAGTTCATCAACTCTGTGAGCCTGAGTCAATAATGGCCCCGAAAATTCAACTTTGTCTGCATGATCATGGTAACCCTGTCCGCAAGCAAATATAAGTATGATAAAACCAGTAAAAAGAAGTGGGGTTGAACAATTCCGTAAGAAAAAAATCAATGCACATAAATCACAGAAAGTAACAGCAGGATTCCACAAATACTGTTCAAAGGCTCACCTAAAAGAGAAACAAACTACACTTGACCAAAATTGACACAACTTTGCCTGATGTGAGTTTTTCAATAGGTCAATCATGATAGAGATACTCCATTAGTTATGAATTGACACAATTACCACAAACATGAAAAAAATCACCGACTCAACAGTTCACCGAGCTTAAGCCTTCACTATATTCCTGATACTGTCAAAACTTCCGTATCTTGACAAATTCAGTTGAAGTACCATCATCCAGACACTACCAAGCCCAACTAGCTTCCACATCTTTCAATGATTCAAATGCTCAAAAGACTACAACAATCACATGCCTTGCTACATGAAAACAGCAAGAATACCAATTGTAGTTCGCAGTCAGTGTAGGTTAATGCACCAATTGTTGATGATTCATATTTGACAACAATGCATGTGTGTGAATCTGAGTAGTCCTCACCAAATTGCCTCTCTTAGCTGCCATTTCCTCTTTTTGATAGAGTGCCAAAGATAGTTCTTGTGAGTGGTATTCATCTGAAGCATCAAAGGAATCTGGACGCTCAAAGTGGCCCCATTGGTGCGGAATCATATTCTTCACAACGTCATTTGAATAATGCCCTCTAGAGTTTGTACGTGCCCCATATGGTAAGCTACCGTTTTCATGACGCTTTGACTCGATGTTATTCCTCGCTTGCAAGGTAATAGAAGGTTCTAACCCATTGAAAATGTGGCCTCTGGAAATGGATCTAGTGTGGGATCTAACAGGAGCCTCATCTTTTCGCCTTTTCGCCCAGGCAAAGCCACTTGATGAAGATACCTGTAATGGGCCAGAGAAAGGAATGTCTCCTTGAGATGCATTCTTTGCATGAGAAGCGTCTTCATGTAAATCTAGTGATGGCTTCGGTGCGTCCCAGCCTGACATGACTTTGCCCTCCTTAAGGATGTGCAGCTTACTGCCATTGACTTCGATTCTATTGGCAACTTTAGCTGGGGCTGCCAAATCCTGCAAGACTAGCATAGGTTAAATAATACCAGCAGCATTTGGCAACAGCATGTTTGTCCGCATGAGTGAGAGAGAGAGAGAGAGAGAGAGAGAGAGAGAGGGGACCTCTGCTGGTGCCAATTTACTGGTTCCATGGGGTTTCCTAGCTTGTTTTCTAGCAGTATCAGGTCCGCGGCCTCTCCCACCACCCTTTTTCCTGCAATTTAGATGGAGTTTTCAATTTGCCATAAGTACAAGGAGGACAAGCACAGAACATTAAAGCCCATTTTCTAGATTGTACATGACCCATAAAGTTTCCAGCATGGATGGAGCATTTAGAGATCACTTTGAAAGCAGTTATAGTCCATTTCTCTCATTTTAGAATTTGAAATATATTCTCCTACACCGGGTGAGTCAGCCACTCCTCACCTATTGGCACTCTCCTTTAGTTTCTCAAATCCAACACACGCTGACATGAACGCTAAAAAATGTCAGTAGAGGGCCTTCTATTCCTTAATTTCAGAGTTTTTGCAATAATCATCTCGCAGCCCTATGTGCATTCTTCACTAATAATATTGTAGATGTCAGTGGAAATCCAACCGCAACAAAAATTCCTTTTGCTGCTAGCTGGGTTGCCACAAAAGCTAATTTGCCCCATTTTAATATTGTATCCTCCTTAAGATCATTAATACACATCCACATGCAATAATGGCTAGACCAGAAATTTCAAAATTCGAAAAGACTAATAAAGATTATTTGATCAAATAAGCTACACAAGAATCCTTACCTCTTTGCTTCCTCACGGACTTTTGCGTCAATCTCTTTGCTAGGAGGGTATATCGGCAAGCTTGATGGCTCACATGCGTAAGGCTTCATTCTGAAATACTGGAGATTGCATAAAAAATTGGATCAGAAGAGCTGTTGCCACCTAGAAAAATCAATTGAGTTTTGGAGGTATCTGGTGTTTTTCTTCTTTTGCTGGTAGATATCTAGTAGCATTGTTCAGAATAGAAGTGAAAGAAACTCAATCTAGTTCATCCAATAACATCATGTCGATGCACGTTTTATAAAACAGATTCCCTCACCGCCTGCAACATGCAATTGTGTCTAGATGAAACTGAAAATGACATTCCTATAAACATAACTTCAAACCTGAAAAATGAAGAGTCTCACTAGCCAAAAAACATATGAAGCTAGTCTGATCCGAGAGGCGTAGAAAACCAAGGAAAAAAAAACACCACGAAACATCATTCAGCACTGATACCTCAGCTGCAAGAGCTGATGAAGCATTCCCACGCTTGTGAGGTTCAACTGAAAGAAGTGTTTCTATCAAATCCACGGCAGCAGCAGGCATATTTGCAAAGGTCTCCCTAAGACAGCTATCATATGGATTCTGAGGCTTGAAGAGTGTTGCATGAGGAAGTCTAGATTTCTTCCAGTAATCATCAGGTGGCGAGCCGCACAGCTTGAAAATTTTGTGCAATTGTTCAACCTGTAGATCAAAAATAAACTCCTTAGAAATTATAGGAAAACTAGTGGAGAAGTCACGAGTGTCAATATAACAAAGGATTATATAGATTTCTCTGTAGTCTTGCTAACAAGAATCACAATCAATAGTAACTTTATTGATGAGATGAGCTACATGAATCCATTTGTGTGCTTGTGCTCTATCTTGGGCCACATGCTTTTTAGTACTGAGCATGCTTTAAGATTTCTATTAACATCTTTTCAGACCCTCATATCACTGATCAATGTAAAGTTCGAGATAAAATTAATACCCAATAGTCTCTGGCCACCAACAAATGAAATTACTAGCTAACCTTCCCCATAACGTTTCATCCATTACCAGCCAACAGCACCTCTATAGAGGCAACGGAAGCTATTGTACTTTCTTCCTGAAGAAATTTCAAAAGGAAAGGACAAAGCTTGTGCCACATCTAGCTGCAAAGATAACTATAATCATTTAATGAAGCTAAAGATACTTTAGAAAAAACGTTGAATGCCTTCCTTACTCTTCCTTGAATTTTTTGACTTTTCTGTCATGTCCATATCAGTAAGACATCTAAGCATGTCCATGCTTTGAGTGATCAATGATCAAGTACATATGGTTTTTATAAAAGAGAGTTTCGCCAAAGTTATAAGTTTGTCGGTTCAGAACAATCACAACCTTTAAGTCATTACTACGTCTTTGACCAACAAAAAAGAAATGATTCTTACCTCAGTCCTTCCCTGAAGAACAGGTTTTCCAAGGAGAATTTCTGCAAACACACAGCCAACACTCCATAGATCGACTGACGCTCCATAGTCTGTTGACCCTAGCAGAAGTTCAGGAGGCCGGTACCATAGGGTCACAACACGGCTAGTCAAGGGCTGCCTGTTTCCAGAACTACAGAAGTTGGCCAATCCAAAGTCGGCCACCTTCAGAATTCCTTCATTGTTCACCAAAAGATTTGATCCCTTGATGTCCCGATGCATTATACCCCTCGAGTGACAATGATCAAGTCCAGACAGTAATTGCTTCATGTAGCACTTGATCTACACAGTAAAGCCATTTTTAAAAATAAGTATGCCTCAAGGAGAAAATTATGCTCTAAACGGCAGCTGGAAGATACCAGTGCCGCTAATACATGAAAGTAATTCTGCCTAATTAATGACTCGCCAGTTCTAAGCCTGCTCGACGTTTATCAGGGCATACTCTTTTTAGTTCCTTTGCTTTAAAAAAACTGCTTATGGTATTGTAGCGAGTCATCAAGTTTCATTCGATGAGTATCTTAATCTTCTTGAAAATGGAAAAATCGTGTAGCCCCCTAGATGCTAGGATGATTATATCAAAAGTGAAGCAAACAAACCTGCGCCTCGCTGAACTTGATGTCTGGGCAAGACAAAAGTCCAGTTATATCATGCTCCATGTACTCAAATACGAGATATATGCTGCAAGATAATCTAGAAGTAATTAACCCCTCCAGTTTCATAATATTTGGATGGTCAAGCCTGCGGAGAATCAAAATTTCTCGTGCCATAAATCTGACGCTTTCTGGCTCAAAGTTGTCGAACCGAACTTTCTTTAGAGCAACAATCCTTCCAGTTTCGAGATCTCGTGCTCGGAAGACACTGCTATACGTACCCTGTCCAATCTATTCTCACAATAGAAGTCAAGAACAACCAATATTAGTGATATATCCAGAGAGATGTAAGTTCGCAGCAAAACAGAAAATTCAATCCAGGACATCATATAGAAGCAGGTTGCATCAGTAATAGTTGCAGCATACCAACAGATAAAATTGCATCTCATTGGCTCTCTTGTAGTAACAAAGGCGTGATAGTGTTAACTTCAACCTTAATGAGAAGGGTCGGCAAGGGAATTGGATTAGCTTCCTATGTCAAAGCTACTTTTTACAATTGGCCACAATGCTCTGCTCAAACTTGGAAGAGAATCTCCACAAAATAGGTAAGACTTAAGATGCGCATTTCTAATAGACTCGACACTGAAGCTAGATAACTGAAAATGTATATACTCTCAGCATTCGATGTCTCCTAAATGGGTAGCTCAGCAAACTAACTTAAAGTTTGACTTAAATAGAGTCCTGCTTACTTTTCAGGCATGCCCTAGCGAGACTTCAGAGTCTGGTTCTCGGCAAGCATGGTCGAAATGTAATTTCTTCAACAGGAGATATCCACCAAAGAACATAAGTTACCTAATGGACAGGATAGAAGACATAATTTCTATGGCTTGAAAAGTTTCTTCTATATTATAACAAGCATCAGAAAAATCATGAAAAGCACCGCAAAATTCCACAGAGAAAATTGAAACTTTCGAATTCTGATCAACATGAAAAAAACCATCGCAACACCATCGGATAAAAAGAACTAAAACTCACCAATGCCAAATTCACAAGTGGCTCGTACTTATCATGAACAACGAAATCACAAGAATCAAGAATAAAGCACAACTCTGCAAGCTAACTGACTTATAATCACGACTATCAAACAAAAATGGAAAAGCACAAACCTCTTCCCTCCCCACTTTTTCAAAACAGACTATTCCAGGATACCGCAAAACTGAATTATGCTCAAACGACAATCGAATTAGGAACCACTGACCTTCTCCAACTTCTCGAACGCGTCGGCCCGCAGCGGCACCCACCCTTGAATCGCCTCGCCGGCCACGGCGCTTAGCCACGCCGGCCACCCGGCCGCCACCTGCTCGCCCTCCACGTACTTCTGCAAATTCCCCAGCCTAAAGCTCATGGAATCACCGTTCGAGCTCCCCCTCCCGGACTCCCCAGTTCGCTCCCGCTCAGCCCCATCCCCCAACCCCACCCCCACCCCCACCCCGGCCTCGCTGCCGCCCTTCTTCTTCTTCTTCTCCAGCTCGACCCACCCGACCCGGCTCCGACCCGAATTGCCGCAGCTCTTCCCCGCATTGTCCTTGAACTGCCCGGAGTGGTCGATCGCCGGCGTCACGGACACCGTCTGCTTCGAGCTAACGCACCCCATCAAGGCTCCGGCCGCCTCAACCCAGAAACGGCGGGCATTGCCCAACTCCCTCCTCCGGCGGGTTCGGGTCGGCCCGGATCGAGCAGGAGGGTGGACGTTACCGGCGAACCCGGAACTGGGTCAGCTCCAAACGAAGATAAACCGATGAAAACGACCGCGGGGAGGAGCAACAACGGAAAACAGGGTGGCGGGGGTCGAGAAACGATGGTGGGGAGCAAATGGGTTCTTATACGAGCGGTCCAAAGATAGCAAGAACAACTCCCAGATATCTGTCACACGCTGTGTCGCCCTCCCTCCCTCTCCCTCTCCCTGTCCCTCTCCGGCCTCCCCTCCTTCTCTCTCTCTCTCTCTCTCTCTATCTTTCAAGAAACGACCTTTTCTCTCACGTTCAGCTGAGCAAGCGGCAATCGCGGGGTGGGTAGATGGAGAGAGAAGGGAGGGGATTTAATGGGGTTGGCGCAAGAACAGAAACGAGCGAAATCAACGGGATAATTCAGACGAAAAGCGAAAGCAACAGGGGTCCGGTCCGGATGTGAAAATGCGAATGCCCGGGCAGCGAAAGGTTGGATTTTTTTCCGGGGTCCCCTTTTGCGCGACTTCTGGTAAAATTCTCTGTCCTTGGATTCTTGTGGGAAATGGGTCTTTCGGATTCGCCGTAGGAAGGAAGTTTTACAAGCTGTTTTGTCTGTCTCCGTGGATTTGCATGTCGTCGTCGTCGGTCTGTAGAGAGAGAGAGAGAGAGTGTGTCCGTCCGGGTGCTGCGGTGGCAATGCCATGGCGAGACCGGCAGGGGAGGCGCGTGGGGGCGCGTGGGGTTTGACTAAAGTGCGCCTTTGGGTTCTGGAATACCTTTGTTTTTTCCTTTGGGAGATTCAAGATTAGGGAACTTCTTCTGGTTCATTTGCTTTTTACATTTTTCTAATTCCCGTTCATATTAGTTCACTTTCTAAAGTCTAATAAACCCTTTCCTGTTCTTGAATTAGGTTCACACTAAATGTTCATGTTCAAACTGTTTGATTCTTTATTTAGGTATGTATTTGTTTCTGCAGAGGTTTTTTGTCGTGTAATCGATGTTACACGTTTTGTCAAATTAATGTATACTCTTCGTAAGAAATCTGTAATTAGACCAGAAGAAAGTACATATAATAGGAGAGTTGCAAGATATCTTCTTTTTTTTGGGCTAAGTACGCTTTGAAAATCTTTGAAGGCGGTTTTGCTTAGCCGAGTAAGGGACATGTTGAAAGCAACCCAACGAAGGTGTGAAAACTGATTAAAGAGAAAAGGAGGGGAAATAAAGGGAAAGTGGAAAAGGGCTGAAAAAAGAGAGAGCCAGAGAAAAAAACACAAACGCAATCAATTCATGCCCTCAACTTTTTCCAATTTCATTTCCAATCTCTCCAACTCTCCCTTTATTTCCCCTTTTTGCCCCCCTCCACTTACATGGCTCAGACAATTTCCCCCGTTTTCATTACTCCCAGTCCCCACTCATTGAGTTTGGTGGGTCCCCTTGGACAAGATTGGTCTGCAAGAATCTCTATGCTTTTGAGAACTTGACTTGTTTTCTTCCCAAATGTCCACAAACAATATAATTTTTATTAATTGCCCCGCTTTTTCTGCTACACTAGTCCACGTTCGACAATCCAAGTGGCTCAATGCCCTCCAAAGAATTGTTAATATCCATCTAGTTTGTTTATGTATATATATAAAAAAAGGGGGGGGGGGGGTCCCCCATTGACCAATTTTCTAATTTTTTTCTAGGGTTTCTCTATTTAAAGTGAGATTGTTTGACTATTGGGGATCCTAATTATGCTAAATTATGCGAAATTGAAGTTGGTAGGAACTCCAATTGAAGGTTGGGACCCTCCCTATGTCAATGGAGTAAATACTATATAGCTAGCACTAGCTGCATCCAAACCAATCACTTTTTCAAATTTAAAATCTGCCCCTCTTCTTTCCCTCTTCTTCCTCCCCCTATTTATTTCTAGATTTTGTTCCCTCTACGAAAGGCCACCTAAATCACTATCATGCTTAAATGAAAATTTTAAAAAGTCAATCTTTCTTCCAAAAATCACTTTCACGAAGGATGTTTATATGAAACAATCGATCGATTTTTTTTTTTTTTTTTTTTTGCAAAAGCTATATTGTTATAAATAATAGATCTATATTATTATCGCAACCTCAAAATTTGAGAAACAAATTTAAAGATTGAATTTTCAACTGGTTTTACTTTAGTAGATGAGAATAATAGACACCAGACTGAAAATTTTTACTCTTTTTTCACTTCATTTACTAACTATATACAACGAACCCATTGAATCCCCAACTTCCAAGGCATCCTTGGATCTAACAACGCTTTTAAACTGAAAACAATTTTGGGGTTCTTTATTTATTTATTTTGCTGGTACGGCCTCGAACTTCCTGCATTTCCAAATTCAGTTCGCCACAAACCCTGGGGAAAAATCTTGCCTTAACTTCGAGCCATCAACATCAAGTTTCGGAAAGCATAAACAAGCAATAATAAATAAAAAAAAAAAAATTCAAGAGGCATGTTATTTCTTTTCCTGCTTCTGAATGGTCCCAATCGAACCAATACATGGGAAAAAGGAAAAAATGAAATGAAATAAAATAAAAGCTGTAATTTCTCTGTACGAAAATGACTACTATGTAATTCTTTTGACCTCACATGCAGGGAGCAGCACCGTAAAGAAAAAGGCTTCGGACATCGACCATTATTATCATTGCTATAAAGTTTTCTTTTCGATAGTTTGTTTGTTGCCATTGGGGCTGATGGGGTTTTTTAAATAAATAAATATATTAGTATATATATATATAGTTTTATTCTTGGTTATTGATTCCTTAGTGCAATTTGCATGCGGTGTGAACAATCACTACTGTGGAACTCATCTCATTTCATGCCATGATTGCTGCCTCCCATGATCTACTCAAAGGACCCCTCCTCAACAGTACACAAAAGAGCACTCGATTGCACTCATGCACCAAAAGTATCCATTAAATAAAACCAATTCAATTAAAAGAAAAAAAAAATAGAGAGGAAGACAACATCATGTGACCCTCGATATTTCAGAGCACATGAACTGCAATTAGGGAAATCATGGACATAAATTATGAATTTGTAACTTTCATTAGGGCTAGAGGTCATTGTGGGATTTAGTAACTTAATGTTTTGCATATGTCAT
This sequence comes from Eucalyptus grandis, assembly GCF_016545825.1. Classification (NCBI taxonomy): domain Eukaryota; kingdom Viridiplantae; phylum Streptophyta; class Magnoliopsida; order Myrtales; family Myrtaceae; genus Eucalyptus; species Eucalyptus grandis. The sequence goes on from NC_052613.1 coordinate 7,068,168, forward strand.
GTGAAGACAGTGGTGGAGGGGGTGTGTCAGTGAGTAATGGCTTTGTTGAGGCAGATTGCTTGCTCTAACTGGCACAAGTTCTGCCTATAGAGCATTAAAAAAGCTCTAAATGAGCAGCTATAGAAGCTATATTCTTTTTCATGTGAAGGCATCTTTTCTAGGCACTGAAGCCCTTCATCACTTTCTATTTAACAAGCCTGCACCAGCATGTTCTGAGAGACGCCTTAAGAATTTAGTATGTGGTTGTATTTCTTGATAGTTTTACCAAACACACAAGAAAGAGCAGAATCAATAGGAGTTGGACAATAGAATAGTGGGGATTAGAGAGGAGCAAAGGCGCTGGTGGCGGTGGGACAGGTCAAAGGTTGGTCTAGCTACGTCACATTCCAATCATTGTCCAACAACTACACATTCATGCTCTGATCAGACACTAACAATCAATCCCATTTCATCTCAGTAGGTGTAGAAATTAGTTTAGCATTCATTAGCATAAATGGGAGGAACTACCCACAATAGAAATCTACCATGCTCAATGATTTGCACTGATCTAACTGCAAATATGCTGGAGATGATACAAATCATGTTACATTGAGTTTCCCGTACAAAAGCGACAGAGCGCATGCTGTGATGAGTAAGAATCGTGCTCTCAAGTCACAGCGATGAATTTTTCATCTCAACAAAGCAGATAATATCAAAGATTTAGTTGACGGGTAAAAAATCAAGTTAGGACAACGTAAGAAATGCAATGCATAGAGATGCTTCCACAAACTTTTTGATGCCCATCTTTTCATGTACCCTGACCCGACAATGATTAACCGCACATCACACCTAAAAGGAAAAAGTTTAAAAGCGCATCATTCGATCTGAATTTTCTTTGCTTTGTCAAATTGTGCATCTATGGTCAATATGGTAGATTTGTGTTTTAGGTTTAACTTTACAAAGGAGTCAATCGTTTTGCCTGTTAGGTGAAGCTCTCTGTTGTCATTTGTCATCACTGCAAGTGCAAAACGAAGTCAAAGCAAAATGATCACTCTCGACAAGAAAATCCAACGTGCAAGCATCATGGCTTTTGAAATCACCAGTCAATAGTTAGGGAAAGTCCCAACACAGTTCCTATGTTGGATTTCTTGCTGTCTTTCGATCACTTCGTGCACATTAGAGAAAATGATAAGGGCAACATCGGAATCAATGTATACAAGTTGATCTTGATTAAACATCCCCCACGAAGTCGAATGTTCGAAGTAGAATTAAGGTTTCTTCACACGCAATGCTTGGTTGCGGTCTCCATCCTATGTAGTAGCAATAGCATTCTGCAGAATCTTCACCGACCCTTTTTTTCCAAGCGTATAAGCACGGGTGATGTCACTTCAGTTCTAGAAAGAAAACGAAGTGACATGGTCCTTCAACTCCCATAAGTCACTCCAGTGCTATACGCCGCCAACGAAGTTGATGGCTGACCTAATTAAGACAGACAGAGACATGCAGGCTATTGCAAATTAGGGGTAATACTGAATAAGACGTAGCGCCATGCCCACAGATCTTGACAAGGATGGTTTACTGAGTCCCCTTCCAATGTAATTAAGGAGCAAGTTTTCATTTATTTTGTTCTGCCAAAAGTCCATGCGGGTCCACAAATTCATTGACTTATAGGACTTGAGCACCGAATGGTCTACCATCATGTTTGACATATCAAACCACCCTCAACTAAACCTGTACCAAGTATGTGACGAGGTCTTGTCTGGTCGTGGTCACTCCTTGTTAGGCCCTTATAAAATATAGCATTCTCGAATTGGCAGCACAACTAGATTCAAATTCAGATGAGATAGAAATATCTAAACGCAGAGAAGGCAAAAGTTACATTGTACGGCCAATTTAATTGTATCGTTCCAATCAACAGCTCATCAAACCGTTATCTTTTTTCAATCTGTTAGGTGCAAGTGTCTGCAAACAATATGGGTTTTTCTTTGGACGCCCCACTCCAATTGAGAAGGGCTTCAATATTCTTCCGCTACAACGTTTCGTTTGAGTATGGAAGCTTGCAAGCAGCCTTGGGGTGTTTCGACTTGAACGTACCCAGCATTTCCGCAACAGTTTTACACCTGCATTCATTTCCCGGCCGGATCACATCCCCATAAACAGCCATCTCGATTATGTCAAGCTCTTTATCTGCATGTTTTGCATTATGTCAACACACGCTAATCATTCTGGGACAAGGGAACAAGATAGGGAGAGGAAAGGTATAGGAAATTGAAATATCATCATCCCTAGGAAAGAAGTGATCAATCCATCAAGCTATCTGCAGTCAAATAACAGATGAATTTTCTTTTTGTTTTTTTCTTGAAGAAGCTACTATAGCCGCAATTGTATTATCGCCATATATCACAATGCCATCATCTTAACGCACACCTCTACTCCCTTTTCACCATCCCCAGTTCTTCCCATAACAACAGCAAACACAATCAATGGAATGCCATTTTGACAAATTATTGTAAAATAAAGCGGAAATCAATAGGAACTTGCAATTAAGTCCATACGAGAAAACAAAACCACTAGAGAAATCAATGAGAAACAAGAGATTTACACAGTTCAGTCCAAGTGTCAAAACCTACTCTAAAGGGAGAGCCCACCGCAAATAATCCACTAATCAATTGGAGAATTAAAAAGTTACAACCGCTTGCACGCTTGAATATTTCTTTAACCTAAATTACACCCAAAAGTACAGTGCTCACAAAGAAAACAATTCAATTCTGATCTAGAACTCACATCACAAATCACCATGTTAACTCCTGTTGTGCAGCAAAAGAAAGTGCTCTTTGGCGAGAGTCCACTGTGCAGTCCACAAGAAAGTCTAACAAAACACAAGCACTTCTTTTTCCTGTAGTGACCAATCACAAACTATGGACTCTGAGATGCAGCCTTTTATTCCTTCAAAGCTTTACCTCTTCATTTGGCAAATCCAGGAGGCATCCTTTTTTGTGCAATTAGAAGACAGAACTTCCCTTTCTATATATATGGCCAAAGTCCCCTTTCACAATTAGAGCCCTTTTCCTCAGGTAAGTTAGAAATAACTTCTCGCTGTCAAACTTGGATAAAGAAAATAGACAAAGCCAAGCAAAAATCTTTATATTGGTCATACTCCAAACCAATGAGGTTCCATCTGATAAGGGACCAGTCAATAATTTTGATCTACATCATTCAATTTGGGTTAGAAATCATACATAAGCTCAAAATCGAGACATAATATGACAGTCAACTAAAACACGCTCAACAAGTCTCACCTTGTACCTTGGTGCCTCAACCCGGAAATGCCCTCTCTCTCTTTGTAGACCCATTTTCATTGACAATTTTCTAGCTCTCGAATACTTTGACCAACTCCCATAACCACTAGACCTTACGTCAACTCGGCACTAAGCCATCGCCTTAGAGTAAGATGAAGACTCATCTCTCTCAACTGTATCACCTATGTCAATGCCTAAGTAATATCTATAACTCTAAGTATCGGTGGTTCGGTTTATCTACTCTATATACGCGCCGCTATAGTGTGTTGTAGCTATGGTCGTTGTTTTGCATCCCTCTATTTGTAGACCTATTTGCACCCGACAATCTTTTAACTCTTGGGTGCTTTGATCAATTCTTGTGCTTGATTCCATCCTTTCGCTCATAGCCACCGGGTGCTGTGTCGACCTAACACTAGCCATCACCTAATGTACTCATAGTTTGATTTGTCTTCTTTGTCTGCCTGCATCTATAGTGTGTTGTAGCTCTGCTAATTGTTGTGTATTGACTTTAAGAAACTGCAACCTTATTTGTAGTCTCAAACTTTGTTACCTTTGAGGTCTCTGAAGTTTTCACCTGAAGCTCCACCTCACTATTGACAATGTGATTCGTTTGCTTTGTCAGTAGTGCTTATGACTCTTGTGTTGAAGAATAGCACATCTCTGCTAATTAAGAGTTGGGAGATTTGGGATTAATGCACCTTAGCCCTTCATCCCTTGTGCATAATCCAAAAATATGCACTTCTTAGCACTCAATTTAAGCTTACTATCACTTGAGTAAGCATATGTCGGACGTTCGCATACTCATAATCTAGATAGTCAATAGATTTCCCCAACTATACTTCCTAGGGAGTCTTCTACTCTATAACAAATGATGAAAATTGAGTAACTAGGTAACAAGCCAAGTTTACTTTCTCGAGCCAAAATTCCTTACTCAGTCATGCATGTAAAAGCATGCATGAGCTCATTTAAGTACAATTCCTTTCTTACATTCTACAACACCAATTGGCTATGATATCTTGATTGTGCTGTGTTTCACATTCCCTTCTTTCTAGATAAAATCTTTACCATAGAACCCCATACCGTTATCAGTTCTCGGGCACTTAATCTATTTATCCGAATGCTTCTCAATTAGTGCCTTAACTTCTTGAATTGATCAAGCACATCGGATTTGTGCTTTAAAAAGTATACCCATATCTCCCTAGTGTAATCGGCAATGAAAGTTAGCATATATCAGGAGCCTTATTTTGAAGGAACCAAAGATGGGGGCCCAGATATTTAAATTAATGTATTCAACTAGTTGCTAGGTTGAATGAATTGTTATACCAAATTTATTTTGGTATTGATTCCTAAAAATGCAATGCTTACACAAGTCTTGCTTTCTTGTCTATTGACCCTTCAACATCCCCGTTGTAAAGCTACTTCACTTATGTGCCCCAAATGCATGTGCTATGATTGAGTCAAGTCTAAATTCGACTCATCTGATGAAACTGTGGTACCTCCTGTCACGATCTTTCCCAGTAGATGATGCAAAGAATTTTTATTTTTCCCCTTTATCATTATCGTAGCACCTCAAGAGATCTTTAGCACTCCACCTTTAGAGTCCGTTGTGCGGTCCACAAGAATTCCAATAAACCATGACCAGGTTCGTTTTCTTTTACTACCAATCACAAACTGTGGACTCCAACATGCAGCTTTTTATTCCTTTAGAGCTTTACTTTCTTATTCGGCAAATCCAAGATGCATCCATTTTTTGTGCAACTAGAAGACAGAAATTCCCTTTTCTATATATATATATATATATATATATATATATATATATGTATGTATGTATGATGTATGCATGTTCGTATGTGAAGACCAAGAGTCCCTTTTCACTAGCAAAGCCCATTTGCCCAAGATAAGTCAGCAACAACTTCTCATGGATCGGTCAAACTTGGATAAAGAAAATAGATAAGGCTGAGCAATCCTCATCTTGGTTAAACTCCAAAAGCCACAAGGACTCCAACTGGTAAGGATTCGGTCAATAATTCCGATCTACATTATCCAATTTGGATTGGGTTTCGTACACAGGCCCAAACTCGAAACATGATTCAATACAAACATTATTAATTTATTAGTCTCCCTCTCTCTTCCTTGAGAAGGTGCTGTTGCCACATTGTTCTTGGCAACATGCAGGTGCTCTACAAAGCTCTCAAGAGCCTAGCTAAATAAACTAAAATCAGATTCTCTAATTAGCCATTATAGTATCAAAAGCAAACCTTTAGGATTGAAAGAGACCAGAGAATGTCTCTTCAATAATCCCCTAAAACCTGTGCACTATTGGGCTGGGCAACAGACCTTTAATGACAGCTCTCACATAAGACACCTGATAAAACGGATTAGTAATGGTGAATGTTGCAAAAAGAACTAGACTGTCACTTGCAAGATAATCCAAGAACTTAGGCGTGCTCTCTCAACTTCTAGCAAAGAATGGCATGATAAAAGTACACCAGAAAGTATCAGAAAAGAAATCGCAATGCCTTTATGCTAATATATATGAGATATTAAAGTTCTACATTGCGTTATCTCCATTCTTTCTCAGTTGACAGTCAGAAAACAAGGAACTCATGTTCTCTATCAACTTAAACCTCTGAGTCCAAAAAATTGTGTTTTCCAGGTCGCTTGTCAAAAGCATAAGCCTCAAAACATTAAGCAGACAGACTAACAGATTACTGACTATGCACAGATTTCATTCAAATAAAACAAATTATGGAGTCTTGAGCTGAGGAAGAAGGGATTGTTGGCTTTCGATTCCTTATGATATTGTCCGAACAGGAGCCAGCGGACGGAATGGATTCTAAGTGAAGTAAATGAAGTAAAAACACCACGGTCGCTAATCCCATGTATCACCTCTGGAAGTTCACCATAATCTGTCTTTTCCCCCTATGGCACCACGAATCGAACCGGACAATCCGCTCTAAAAGACCGTAACGACACATGCCTATTACTTCCCCTACGAAAGACGGGCACTCACGACGCAGCGATTGCATCCGCGGCGAGAAGGGGGAAAAGAGCCCGAATCACCTGTGAATTGGACGTCACAAGAGTAGCCCTTGAGCTGCGCCGCGTCCACCGCTTCCTTGTCCGACTTGAACCTGTTCACCCTCGTCTGAAGAATCTGGCAATTCTCGGCAGTCGACTCGCCGCCTGCAGACACAAAAACCCCGCAGAACCCCCCATCACCACTCCCGCGGCCAGCATTACGAATTCCTTCCGAAAGAAGAAAAGAGAGAAATGGGGAATGGAGGGGGGGCGGTGACCTTTGGAGAAGGGGACGATGTGGTCGTACTCGAAGCAGAGGCAGCCCTGGCAGTTGCAGAAGCGCTTGCAGACGACGTTGCCGGCGGCGTCCCTGCGCCACCGCTCCGGGTGGCGGCCGGGGACGACGGCCGCCGCCGCCCAGCACCGGCTCTTCGCCTTGGAGTCGAAGAACCGCGGCCTCTCGTCGCCGTTGGTGGCGGCGCCGGAGCGACGAGGCGAGGACGGAGGGGAGCTCATGATGCTGCTGCGCCTCTCGTGTTCGTCGAAACGCCGCTTAGAACTTGAACGCGACGGTCTTCCAATAAGACGAGGCCTTGAAAATCGAATTCCGACATAACAGTTACCTTAAAAAAAAGCCATCTTTTGTATTTAGGGTGCGTTTGATCCTGAACTTTAGTGTAAAATCTCAAATTAATAAGGCACGTGTTTTTGGAAAATTTAACTAAAAAAATATAAATATTTTGGGTGGAGAGGATTTTTCGAAATTAACCATTTATAATGAACTTTAGGGGAAGAATACAAATATTTTTGGGTGAAGGGAGAAAATTTGTAAAATTTGCATTGAAAAACAATTTTGACCAAAATACTGTTTGATAAAATTTACATTTATAAAAAACATTTATTAAATTAAAAGGACTTTGGTGATTAATAAAAAAAAAAAAGAAAAAAATTATCAAAAAAAAGAAGAAGAGTTCGCTGGTAGTCCTTGGAGACGACCGACGAGGGTTGCTGGGGTTGGGCGACCTCTCGTGAGGGTTGCTTGGGTCGAGTGACCTCTAGCGGGGTCGGGTGACACAATGGCCCTTCACGAAGGTTGAAGGATCTCATGGCGACCCAAATATGGATTGTAGGACCTCGCGGCAACCCAAATCTAGGTCGCCGGAGGTCGCGCCTGAGTCGCGTGACCTTGCGGCGACTAGATCTGGGTCGCGCCGGTCGTCGCGAGGTTGCATGACCTCTGGCGACCCAGATTTGGATCACACCTGAGGTCGTGTGACCCAGAACTGGGTCGCGATCGTTGGGACTCGTAGGCAATCGTCGCGACTCGCTGAGGTCGCGCTACTGGTCGGTGACAGTTGCCGAGACCTCGCCGACCTCAACCGTGACCTCACCGGCCTCTTGAGCTCGTTTCTAATCAACCATGCCATTGGAGAAGAAGATGAACAATAGACGTGAACAATGGACACAAGGCATTTCGAGAATGTTGAAAGCCCGAGGCAACCTAGAATCTGCTTTGGGCTTTCAGTCTTACAAATGCCAGCTTTGTCTTAATGGGATTTCCAAAGCAATTCCTAAATATCTTCATTTTGGCCAAAAAGCCCTTAACCCCCCAAAGATACTTGGAAAGCTGTTTCCAAACGCAGCCTTATATATATATATATATATATATATATATTCTATTTTCACCGGTAGTTCGAAAAGCAATAAAACACAATTATTGAGGCCGAAACCATTGCGTTTCAATTCAATGGTGAAATATTATATGGGCATCATACTTGATCATACTATCATCTTTAATTTTTAAATATGATGACCAAAAAGTAGTTATTTAAGAAATTAGGTCTCGTTTCACGCTTACAAGTTACAAGGTAAATCTACGAGGAAAGCATACATTTTAGTAATTTCTATGCCATGTCATGGTGAGCATCTATAGGAAGGATACGATGATTATCTCCTGAGAGTAAATCTTGGATGGACAAACATGGTGTTGAGTATGTCATTCAAGGACCTAGCACGGATTTTTTTTATAAGGGTTCGTATTTAAAAAGAATCCTATGCGTCGATCACGGCGTATTAGACACCTCCAAGGCGCTTGCTAAGAAAAGCAATAGAATTGCTTGGTGGCACAGCCTCCATTGCTTTTGTTTTGCTGCTTCGGTCCATTTAGTAATGCTTATGTTCAGGAAAGTAATTTCTTTTAAAAAATAATCTTTTTCTATTTTTATTTTTCAGAACAATTTCTCAATAAAAGAATGTATTTAGTAACTATACAAAATTTATATTCTCAGAATAAAAAAAGAAAAGGAATATGTTTGGTACAATTCATAAAAAATTTTGTAATGTAGAATTTTTTTTTTTAATAATTTTTTTTTCTTATTTTTCCTTGCCACCGTCGACTGTTGCCGCCACCTATTGTCGATGACTGCTGCTGATGTCGCCCACTACCATCGACCGCTGTGGTTGACTGCTTGTTGGTGTTGGCGGAGGTGATGGTCGACTAGCGGCGGTGGTCAACCGGTAGCGGTGGTCGACCACTTGGTGGGTGGCGATGATAGTGGTCATCAATGATGCACTGCAGCGACTATCAATAGTTGGCGGGTAGTAGCAAGCAGAGGTTGGGGCAATCGGCTAATGGTATCAGGTGGCAGCCGACAAAGAAGAGAAAAAGAAGAAAAGAAAAAAAAAGGAAAAGAGAAAATAAGTTAAAATTATTCCCAAAAATAAGAAATTACTTCTTTTTTTTACCAAATCACTTCCTGACCATTTTTCTGTTCTTAGAAGTAGAAAAATTAATTGACATTACCAAATTGATTTCTCTCTTTTTTGTTTCTCGAAACAAAAAAGAACAAAAATTGAGAAAAATGAAAACAAAACGAAGCCATCTTGGCCCAAGAAGAAGTCATATAGGAATTGATTGTCATCGCTGGCATTCTTTGGGCTTGGGACAGCGACGAAGATGTTGAAAAAGAGGGAGACCGAGAGGCGCGATGATCAGGTAGGAAAGTGGCGTCGAGACAAACTCGCCAACATTGATTCCTCACAGCTGCTATATCGCATGTTGTCCCTTTGGTAAAGACAACTCGACATAGCTAATACTCTGTTCCGGCCCCTAGCCGCATCTCAAATGCGAACTGCGACCGGTTACCCAATTCATCAAATCCAAAAATTGCCAGACTATATTACAAGCCCTGCAAACTGGGGCAAAAGAGTGACAAGAATGAAACGAACACTGTCAGGTCACCGACAGCAGCTGCGATAGGTGGGGGCTATGGACCGCTCCGCTAGCTAGGGCAAATCCTAGGCCCCTAGTTCTACAACATGCATCTTCCTCAGCTCGGTATCATTCATGAGAATAATGCAGAAAGCAAAGGGTAGCACCAGTCACAGATACACACATCAAAGTCAGTTCCATTTGGTCATCTGACCCAGAAACATTCTGACCCAAGCAAGCAGTATCATGGACGAAGATCATCAACCAGCACCATATTAGAGATATTGGAAACCATTTCCATGCGAGTATACCACCAAGAGCACGTGACCTTCTGAAGTCCAGAGAGTAACTCGGCCTCCAGTCAACTTACAAAAAAGGTGAAAAACGGTTACAGATAACAGCACGTCTGAAGACAGCAAGCTAGGAAGGGCTTACAAAAATCTCGAATACAACACTGAGCTGATCGTAAAGTTAGTTCTTCGGACCGATATCCTTGAGAGTAGAAATCTGCTCTTCTCCCATAGCGGACATAACAGTCACCACCAGATCCTTACCCTCAGCGAAGCCATCCTTGATCTGCAATGACAGGATGAAGTGAGCTCCAAAGTTCTTCTTGAGCAAAATGAGGCATGTAAACATCATTTACACTGGCTGGAGTACTCACAATAACTTGAGATGCATTCCTACTATCATTGGGAATAATAAGAAGAATCGGGGTACATAATTTAAAAAACTTACGAACCTGTGCCAACAAAGTCTCATCAGTTGGGAGTCTGAGATCATCCTTGGTGCCTCCAGTTTCAGTCAGCAGACTAACCTGAAAAATGTAATCTAGTTAGACCTGAGAAGGCTCACAGAGAAAGGGGTAAGGACTTTCATGATATACATACAAATCCATCCTCAGAAATATCAATCAGCTGATAGTCAGTACGATTGACGTGTGGAACCTGCCAAGGGAGAGTAAAAAAGGCAAATCACATTGACAGCTGCAGCAATAAAAGTATTATAAGGGTATGACATCGATCTCGAGATACAAGATACACACATCACAGTTGTGGGATGATGGAACAATATCTTCAAGCTTCTTGTTGTTGAAGATATCAATCCCAACGAAGTGGCACTTGGCATGACCGTGCTTTCCGGTCTTGGAAGTGGAAACTTCAACAACCTGTCAAAAGCAAGTTAAAATTTTAGTCTGCACTATGGGCCAGCATAAATGTATAACAAAAGTGAACATCCCAAATGAAAAAAAAAAAAAAAAAAAAAACCCACACTGAAATGGAAAAATGATCCATCAGAAATGACACCGAACAAGAAAAGCATCTCTTCCAGTCTTACAAACTAAGACTCACTAAAAATGACTCGGATCAAATATGGGTATTTCGGACACACAGAAAAAGGTCAACCAAACAATGAACTGTGTACTTTGGAATATGGTCTGGTAACAAGAAAAGCATCTCTTTCAGTCTTACAAACTAAGACTCACTAAAAATGACTCGGATCAAATATGGGTATTTCAGACACACAGAAAAAGGTCAACCAAACAATGAACCGTGCACTTTGGAATTTGGTCCGGTCGCGGACACCTACTTTGACAGATGGCCGTCTTCCAGGGTCAACGCGCACACGTACATAACTTAATGTATGAATTACCAGTTATAACTTCCCACCACGTACTCAAAGGCATAACCTTTGAGATCGGTCGGTCAACATACCCGGGCAAGGACCACAAGGTCAACCTTAAACCGGAACACATCACATTAGATTTCTATTTAACACCCAAAATTGCTATTCCCTCAGGAACAAATAGGGACACACGAGAACCAGGCGGCCCGATTTCAGGACAAGATTTCGCGGCGAACGACGAAAACCAAAGTCAGAGAGAACAAATTAGCGGAACTGATTAACAACCAGCTCTTGGAATCAGAACACAATCAAACCCGCACAAAGCCGCGGCAATCATCGCCAATCGATCAGAACCGGAAATCCACACGGGGGAATCCGAATCCGAATCCCAATCCATCAAACAGCTCCGGCGCAATCGAAACGGTAAAATCAGACAACGCGCGAAATCTCATCGAACGACGGGCGGTGGCGAAGGAGAGGGGAGCGGATCTGGTGGCCGGGGGGGGAGAGGGCGCACCTTGCAGGGGCGGTTCTTGATGACGATGTAGCCGTTCTTGCGGATGGCGCCGGCCTGCTGGGGGTAGGTCTTGGACGCGCCGGCGTCGGCCTTGGACTCGAAGTGGTGCTCCTCGTCCGACATGGCGGCGGCGGCGGCGGCGGCGGCGGCGGCGGCGATCGGAACTCGACGGCGACGGCGATCGGAGGAGGAAGATGCGGAGGAGCCTTTCTTTGGATTTGAGAGAATCGCCGGGGGTTGATTCTGCCTTTTGGGGTCTTTCTAGGGTTTCTCTGTTTCTCCTGGGCGTGGGCCCGGACCGAATCCTGTCCGTCGATTTCATCACCTTCTGCTTTCTCTTTTTCTTTTTTCGAGTGGAAAAAGTAGGACTCGCGTTTTCCGGACGCCACCATCGATCGTGACCATCGATTATTTATTTGAAAAATAAGATAACTTGGTCCTTCGATTATAATCTTTATCTGTAACGTAATTTCCGAACTTTCAATTCATAAAACGTGAATTCTGAACTTTTGTCAAATATGTAATTCGATGAAGTTCTTAAATTTCCAATGCATGTTCAAATTAGTTCTCGAAAAATATGGACATGTTTAATATTATTCTTGAACTTAAACTGATGGAAGAATGACGTAAGTTATTTTCATATAATTTAAACATTTACAAAATATTCAAGAATAATATCGAATAAATTAAAGTTTTGGAGACACCTTGGTCTAAAGTGTAAGAAGAGTACATTAAATAAATTAACAGTTTATGAATTATATTACACATTTAGTCAAAGTTCAAACACTATCTATATTATTATCTTATTATTTATAGGTTAAATCGGGTCGGCCCGGTTGGAAAATGGGCGGGCTTGGCCACTTCGTTTGGATCTGGTAGGCGGGCTTGGGTCATTTTCTCGGGCCCGGTAATTGAGCGGGCTGGGCCTGGCTTTCAGGTGCGATCATAGAATAAACTCCAAAAGCATTTCTCAATCATATTTCTTTCATTGATTTGCTATTTTGATGTATAAAGAAATGAGGCCCGCAGATGGGCCAAATAATAAAATAAGACACCACAAAACCCGAAAATATATTTTCTAGCCTCATTTTTTAACCAGGAAATAAGAAAAGGTATAGAATAAATCTCATAATGAAGTCCACATTTGGCCTTATAACACATCAATACCAAGAATCCTTTTTCATCTCATTAATACTTAAATTTGTACCGATGACGCAAAAGTACAACACTTAGGATTTTAAACGGCCACTATAGCGAGAACCACGATGGAAAGTATTTTTCAGTTCATTAAGAGGTACCGGAGAGACCAAAAAAGTTGAAGTATTAATACTTACAAGAAAAGGTGTAGAATTTTTGTGTGGGATTTCTTTGAAAAAAACACGCAAGCGGTCTAATGGAGTTTTGAATTATTTATGTTTGTGTCCGTCGTGTCAAATTCATTTTTCTCTAACCATCAACGGAAAAAAACTGAATTGAAGAAAACTACATGAATATGGAGAACATTAAAGCCGAACTTGTCTATTTAGTGAACAAGAATTGATTTATTAAACTATAAGGAGTGGAAATAGGCCCACCCTATATCGAATTATCATACTAACATTTGCCATCGGTCAAGGCTCCCTTTTGTTTCATGGAAAACATTTGTCTCATTTTTTAACGTTTGATTTATTTATAAAAAAATGAGTCAACAGAAAATATTTTCCTAATCAATGGAAACCCTATGCTTAAATTTAGGAAAATGATTTTCTTTTCAAAAGATAAAAAAATCATTTTCCAAAACATGACTAAATATCAACACTTGGACCCAAAACTCTATACTTTGGCGCGAAAATTCGGATTCCGAGCATCCAAGGCCAGGTCTTTGAAGCTTGGGCCTAGTTCATTGAGGTGTGACCTTGGTGTTGGTGCTTGGATCTTGGTACGCTCTCTTAAGTCCATCGAGGCAGAGCCTGGGACTTTAGTGCTCGAGTGCGGACCGCTAGTGCTTGTGCCCGAGCCCGAATCCATCAAGACTCGAGCCCAAAGCCCCACTGCCCATGCCTCATGCCCTGCACTTGGGCTTCGGTCCATGAAGGCCGAGCGCAAGATCCTGGTATTCGAGCTTGGATCCCCAACACTTAAGCCCAAGTTCACAAAGGGTGTGCTCTAGTCCATTGAGCCCCAGCTTGGCTGGGTACCCCTATCCTAATCCTTGGAGCATGTGTTGAGGTCCATCGAGACCAATCTGAGATTTTTGTGCCCATACTCGGTTCCCAAACTGTTCATACAAGTTTCTGGCATTTGAATAATGTATGATTATTTAGGAAAATCAAGTCAGATTTTTTATATCAAACGATTTAAAATATTTTCCAGCTCATATTCATATTTTAGCTAACAAATGAGTAGCCCTGGTGTATCATTAGGCCATCCATCCTCTTCCATTCAAAGTTTTGCAACTGGAAAACCCATAAGAAAAGTACTCAACTAATTTTCACTGCTCAAGAGACAAAGTATCTTTTGCATCGGTCATGTGATGGAAGTCACGTGACCCACGCGTTACACGACTTGCACGATATGCTTGTCACCCACGCCCCGGACAGGGGAAGTCTTCAAAGGCAGATTGTCCTCCTTTGGTGTACTTGCCAAGCAACTCACGAACCGGCACCACCTATTTTACCCTTTACTGCCTTTTCCATCTTTCTCATTTTGAACACAGCACAGACTTTTCTTGATTTCAGACAGCCTTAAAGGAACACAAACCCAATTTCTAGAATGAATCCAAGTACCCACCTGGACAGAAGAAGCAGAAACGAAAAAACACGTTGCTGTGTCAAAGCCATGATCAAGAATCTAGTCAACGTGCGCGGCTCAACAGCTCCTACCTTGCCAAAATCTTTTCTTCTCTCCCCCCCTGCATTCTTTCTTCGCTAAAAGCCGCGAGAGATTGACCACTGTTTTGTGTTGATTTGTTTATTAAGAAAAAAAAATTATTTTATGTTTGCCCAGATTAAAGAATACGAGAATTCGGAGAAGCTAACGTGCACTTGCTCCAAGGTCGGGTGCCTTTTGGTCTACATGCAGGCGCTGGGCTTCGACGGCAGCTCGAACATTTTCTACTTCGCACAAATATTGAATTGGAACTGAAACATCCTCTGGATTGATTTTTTATCGTTTGTTCTCGTGGCTAGATTCCTGCACCTGATCACCGCTGTATAGCTCAACCAAGAAGAAGAAGAAGAAGAAGAGAGAGAGCCGGTAATTATCATGTTAGAGGAGGAAACTGATCCTTGGCGGATCATCCTTCTTGCTTTCTTGGTGTTTCTTGGAGGTAATTTTTCGAACTCTTCCCGGTTCTTGAACTGTCAGTCTTCACGTTATGGTAAAATTCGGAATTTAGGCTCATATCCCAAGTGGGTTTTTAGAATTCTTGAAAATCCCAATCACGAATCTCTCTGAATTCCCCCGCTTTTTTTTCTTTTTTCTTTCCACGTTTTCACATTGCTTCCTTCGAAATTCGCAATTTGGAATAAAAAACTTCTCTCGTTTTCCAGAGGATGATGCTGTATTCAAGTATTTACTGCATTCTTGTTTTCTGTTAAAAAGCAGTTAGTCTGGTCCTTGGAAATTCTTTGGACACGGACAGGGCAGTCCTGTTGAATCTGAAATCATTCCTTGAAGAGTCCAATAAGGTGAACAGAGGTCACTACTCTGAATGGAATCTTAGTAGCTCAAACCCGTGTGATTGGAAGGGCATCACGTGCAATTACAACAGGGTCACTGGCGTGAACCTCTCGGGGAGCAGCATCTCGAAAACCTTGTTCTTGAATTTCTCTGCCTTGACAGAGCTCTCTCATCTTGATCTCTCGTTGAACACCCTCAGCGGGCAGATTCCAGCTGATTTGAGCCACTGCAACAACCTTGTGTACCTCAACTTATCGCACAACATTCTCGATGGCGAACTGAGCTTGACTGGTTTGAGCAACCTGCATACGCTTGACTTATCAAAGAATCGCATCAGAGGCGGGATTCAGACAAGTGTTCCCACAATTTGCAACAGCTTGGTGGTTCTGAACATTTCGGAGAATAATCTCACCGGTAGCATCGAGGATGTCTTCAATCCATGCAATAAGTTGTGGTATCTTGATTTGAGCATGAATGATTTCAGCGGGAACATATGGAAATGGTTTGGAAGGCTTCAGAAGTTCATTATTTCTGACAACCATTTGAATGGAAATATCCCCGCATCGAGTTTTACGGCTAATTGCAGTTTAGAAGTACTGGATTTATCCGGAAATAACTTCTCAGGGCAGTTTCCAGGAGAAATTTCGAACTGCCAGGACTTGATCATATTGCATCTTTGGGGAAACAAATTCAAGGGCCCAATTCCTCCAGAGATAGGGTCGATTGCCAGTCTCGAAGCATTGTTTCTAGGAAACAACAGCTTTTCGAGAGATATTCCTGAATCTCTGCTCGATTTGAAGAACTTGGATTTTTTGGACTTGAGCAGGAATAACTTTTGGGGTGAAATACAAGGGACTCTTGGGAAGTTCACACAGGTCAAGTATCTCGTACCGCACACAAATTCCTACACCGGTGGATTGTATTCGTCCGGTATTCTTAATCTGTCTAATGTCGTCGATTAGATCCGAGCTTCAACAATTTTTCTGGTCCGCTGCCTTCTGAAGTATCACGAATGCCGAGTTTGAAGTACTTGACTCTTGCTTACAACCAATTCAATGGAAGCATACCCTTGGAGTACGGTGACTTTCCGCACCTCCAAGCGCTCGATCTCTCCTTCAATGAACTAACTGGGACGATCCCCTCGAGCCTTGGAAAGTTGAGCTCTCTTTTGTGGTTGATGCTGGCGAATAATCAGCTTGTAGGCGAGATTCCGCCAGAAATAGGGAACTGCTCTAGCTTGTTATGGTTAAATCTAGCTAACAACAAGCTCTCTGGAAATTTACCAGCAGAGCTATCGAATATTGGCCAAAACCCGATAGCCACTTTCGAATCAAACCAGCAAAGTGGCAGGATCATACCTGGCTCAGGCGAGTGCTTAATGATGAAGAGATGGATTCCAGCCGATTATCCACCTTTCAGTTTTGTGTATGGCATTCTTTCCAGGAAAACATGTTGGAGCGTATGGGACCAATTGCTCAAAGGAGTCTGGCTATTCCCGATATGCGCTCACGGTACATTGGTCAGGACAAATCAAATATCAGGTTACGTTCAGCTGAGTGGGAATAAGCTCTCTGGTGAGATTCCTTCTGATATCGGCAAGATGCACAACTTTAGCATGTTACACCTCGGCGTCAATAACTTTTCTGGGAAGTTCCCTCAGGAAATAGGAGAATTGCCCCTGATGGTTTTGAACATTTCCGTCAACAGGTTCTCTGGGGAAATTCCACGGCAAATAGGCGAGATCAAGCGCCTCCAGAATCTCGACTTGTCCTCCAACAATTTCTCGGGCACTTTCCCTGCAAGCCTGAACGATTTGACTTGGCTGAGCAAGTTCAATGTTTCCTACAATCCATTGATACATGGCGTGATCTACGTGACTGGGCAGTTAGCTAAGTTTGAGAAAGAGTCTTTCCTCGGCGACCCTCTGTTGGTCATTGGGTCTATCCCTC
Organism: Eucalyptus grandis; assembly: GCF_016545825.1. Classification (NCBI taxonomy): domain Eukaryota; kingdom Viridiplantae; phylum Streptophyta; class Magnoliopsida; order Myrtales; family Myrtaceae; genus Eucalyptus; species Eucalyptus grandis. The sequence continues at coordinate 7,085,430 of NC_052613.1, forward strand.
ATCGACCACTCCATCCATCGGCAAATCACACGAGATCAGGCACCAAGAAGGCTCCGAAGCTTATCATCTTTCCGGTGATCTTTGCTCTGGTTCTTACTTTCTTGGCATTTGGGATCTTATCATTCATACATTTCTCATCGGTCAAGAGCTCGCTTTGTTATAGATGAAGCCAAATATTTTTAGGGGCTTTTTTGTCTTTTCCATTATATTTGCTTTTAGGTTAAAAGTTACACATTTATATTAGCGATAGCAAGACGCTAGTCGTTAAGAGGCTGAAAAAGAAAATAGAGAGGCAAGAAAAAGATAGAAGAAAATAGTGAGTTTTTTTTCTTTATTTCAATCTCTTTGTGCCCTGATGTTGAGAGAAGATCATCGTGTTAAAAGTAAAAATCAAATGCGGAAAACATGATCAATTATAGACAAACCTCCAGCTGTTGTTTGTATTTATGTTCATTGGAAAATCTCAAAAATTCAGCGAAATATTGGGCACACTCTACTAACCCAATTCTCTCATGTACTAATGGTGTATTCCAAAATTGATAGGGTTTGTGTTAGACCTTGTGATCACCCGTTAGAAATGAACGACTATTTCTTTTATATTTATATACTGTCTTTCATCAAGGCGGTTACCAAATGAGCAATTGTCACGAAGATGTACGAAACATGGGAAAATTACATGTAGAATAACTGCTACTTTAAAGAGAAAAGTTGGGTTTGAAAATGTGGGATCACATAATATAAATAACATTATTCCACTTCATCATTTTCATCATATGGATTATCCAACCAAATTCATGAAAAGTTTTATGCTTAAAGAAAAGAAACAAAATACATGGATCATGGCGACATGTCCTCTAAGAGTGAGTAATATCTTTCGTGTATCACAATGTGTCTTATTTCTTTAATGTTAGCCTATATGCGACAACGCATCTTAATGAATAAACCCTATGTTTATTCCAGAACCAAGGATAAATGTTATTTTCATAAACAAACAACAAAATGTGTACACCAAAAATTGAGAATCAACATTACAACAGAATAAGGGTTTCATACAACAAAAATTGTTCATATGACGACAAATCACATAATGGACTTATTCCCATACTGGTTACATGATCCTTATACTTCATTAGTGGCATACTTTGAGTTAAAGAATCAGCCATCATCAATTCAGTGTTAACGTGTTCTATGACCACTTTATTCTCCTTAACATGTTCATTTATGGCTAAATATTTTATGTCGATATGCTTATTTTAACTACCACTTTTGGCATTCTTAGCCATACCGTAGCTGAATTGTTAAAATATATTCTTAATTGCCTAGAAATAGAATCAACAATTCTAAGCCTAGTAATAAAACTATTTAACCATACACCATGCGAGGTAGACTCAAAACAAGAAACGAACTCAATCTCCATAGTGGAAGTAGTAGTCAAAGTTTGCTTTGCACTTCCCCATGACACGGCTCCTCCAACTAACATAAAAATGTATTCAGATGTTGATTTTCGTGAATCAACACAACTTGCAAAATTCGCATTCGAATAATTGCTACTTTCAAGTTGTTGGTCTGTCTATACATAAGCATGTAGCCCTTGGTACCTTAAAGGTATCTTATTACTTTCTTTGGAGCTCTCCAGTGGTCCATATCTAAATTACTTTGATATATTCCCAACATTCTTATAGCAAAAGTAATGTCAGGTCGAGTGCAAATCTGAGTATATATTAATCTTTCAACAGCAGAAGCATATGGAATATTATTCATTTGTTCCCTTTCTAAATTGTTCTTCGTAAGGGTGTGTATGGTCCGGGCGGACAGTTCTCGACCTAGAATCGGGAACCGCCTATTAAGGATCGGTTCCGAAAAATTGGAACTAGGATCCACCCGTTTGTTGCATGGATCCACTCGAGAATTGGACTGCCGGTCCGGTTCGATTCCCAGGTGGATCCATGGAACCGGTCTCACCAATAGAGAAAGGGACGGACCTGCTGTTGTCAAGGGCGCCGGCGATTTTTCAAAGTGCCAAATAGAGAAAGGGACAGACGGACGGACGGATGGACGGACGGTTGCTATCAAGGGCAATGGCAATTTTTCGGAGGGCTGAATAAAGAAAGGGATGGATGGACTTGCTGCTATCCTCACGAACCCTAGACCTATTCTTCTTCTCCTCCTCTTGCAACCCTGCTTCTTCGCGTGCATGCAGATGGAAGAAAGATGGGTACTTGGGAGGGTTCTGGTACTTAGATTTGGAGGGGTGGAGGCGGTGTTTTAGGTTTTCTTTGCTATTGTTTTGCAGCTCCCTTTCGTGCCGTTTCACTGGGAAGCAACGGAGCTCGTAGCGTCGATGGAGGATGGCGAGCTGAGGAACCTCAAATTTGAGATCTTTCGAGTTTTTGGGGAAGGAAGGCAACGTGGAGAGCCGCAGCTCGGGACTTGGTAAGGTTTTCGGCGGTGGGTCGACTAACGAGCATGAAGAAGCTGAAAATGGTGGTGAAAATGGAGGTGAGAGAGAGAGAGAGAGAGAGAGAGAGAGAGAGAGAGCAAATTCGACAGGGTTTGTTAATTAATAATTTCAATTTTTTTAATATTAAAAATTAATTGGTCCGTGCAGGTGCGCAAGTGGATGGATCGCCCATGGAACGGGGAACCGGACCGGTACCCACCGGTTCCCATAAATTGGAAACGAGAATCGGACCTGTTCCCTCAAGAACCACCAGTTCCGAGCACTTTCGGTCCGGTTTCGGGTGGTCTGGGCCGATCCCGGTTCTTTTGCATACCCCTAGTTCTTCAGGCATTGGTACAAATTGAACATGTCGCCCTTCATAATGGGTGCTATACTTGGAGAACAATCTTTCATTCTAAATCTTTCTAGAACCTTATTGATATAACTTTCTTGAGATAGTTCTAAAATTTCTCGAAATCTATCTCTATGGATCTTAATGCTAATAAAATAAGACGCTTCACCTATATCCTTCATGTCAAAACTCTTATAGAGAAATTGTTTCACTTTATGTAGCAATCCCTTATCATTGGTTGCAAGTAGAATATCATCTACATAAGCAAATGAAACAAAATTTTCTCTTACTGACCTTTTGGTATATACATTTATCCATGACATTCTCTACAAAACCAAATGAAGATATGATATCATGGAACCTTAAGTACCATTGGCGGGATGCTTGTTTCAAGCTATATATAGATTTCTTAAGTTTGCACACTAAATGCTCACCTTTACTAGAGGAGAATCTTTCAGGTTGTTTCATGTAAACTTCCTCCTCTAGTTCTTTCACATTCATTTGATGTAATTCCATATCAAAATGGGTAACCAATGCCAAAACAATATGAAAAGAATCTTTCTTAGATATAGGATAAAAAGTCTCAATGTAATCGATTAATTCCTTTTGAGTGAATCATTTGGCAACGAATCTAGCTTTATATTTTTCAATGTTACCCAATGAATCCTTCTTAGTTTTGAAGATCCATTTACAACTAATAGCTTTCATACCATGAGGCAACTCAACCAAATCCCAGACTTCGTTAGATGCTATATAACTCATCTCTTCTTTCATGGCATTGTACCACAAATTAGATTTATTACTGTCCATGACTTGTGAAAATATTTTAGGATCATTCTCAACTCAAATATTGTGGTTAGATTCTTGTAAATACACAATATAATCATTAGGAATTGTTGATTTTCTTATTCTAGTAGATCTTCTCAATGTTGCATCAATATTCTCTTGAGGAGCGTGTTACTCAACCGGTTGTTCAACAGTTTCTGGTAATTGTTGAACAACTGGATCTATTAGATCAATATCAACAGATTGTGGAACTTCAATGATTGATTGCTCAATAGCCGGTTGAATGGAGGGGGCATTATCATCAACAACCAACCTTAAATCTAAGGTAGAAGGTTGAGTGTCTAAATGATCTTTCTTAGAAATAAGGTCCTTTGATTGATCATTCCTACCAATCAAGTCATTTTCAAGAAATTTAGTGTTTCTTGATTCCACGATCCTAGTGGTGTGAGATGGACAATAAAACGTGTATCCCGTAGACCTTTCGATATGTCCAATGAAATACCCACTTATGGTCCTTGGGTCCAACTTATTTTCTTGTGAATTGTAAACTCTCACTTCAGAGGGCATCCCTAAACGCGTACATGTTACAAACTCGGTTTCTAACCTTTAAATAACTCAAAAAGTGTCTTTGGGACAATCTTGGTCGGAACTCGGTTTAATATGTACACTATCGTCTTAAGTACTTCAGTTCACAAGGACTTAGAAAGTTTGGAGTCGCTAAGCATACTCCACATCATGTCTAATAATGTTCGGTTTCTTCTTTCCGCCATACCGTTTTGGTTTGGAGAATCAAGCATAGTATATTGGGCAACTATCTCATGCTCTTGTAAAAACTTTGCAAATTGACCAGGTGCTTGTCCATCTTCAGTGTATTTACCGTATAATTCTCCACGTCTATCTGATCTCACGATTTTAATTTGTTTGCTGCATTGTTTCTCCACTTCCGAGTTAAATACCTTAAATGCATCTAATGCTTCATACTTATTAGGAATCAAGTAGATATACATGTAACATGAGTAATCATTTATGGTAGAGATGAAGTATTTCTGATCACACGGGTCCATATTCGGACTACAAATATTCGCATGTATGATTTTTAATATTTCTGTATTCCTCTTGACACATTTTCTCGTCTTGTTGGTTTGCTTTCTCTTTATGCAGTCCACACAAGTATCACAATTAGTAAAATCTAAAATACTGAGTACTCCATCATTTACCAATCGCTTAATTCTTTCTATAGAGATATGTCCCAATTTCCGATGTCACAACATAGAGGAATTTTCTTTCATAACACATTGTTTTATACCAACGCTATCATGAATATGCATCACATTTTAATAGATATTGTCTTGTAAATTAATTTGAAAAAAACCATCAAACAAAGTACCACTCTTAACAATTTTAGATTTAAATGATAAACAAAAGTTTGAATCTGAAAAATTAAAAGAGTAACTTAAAGGTACAAGTTTTGAAATTGAAATTAAGTTTCTAGAGAAACTAAGAACATAAAAGGTCATTTTCAAATTCAAAACAAAACCACTATTGAGAACTAGTTTACATGTCCCAATAACTTCCACATGCGAGTGCATCTTGTTTCATGAATAGATACTTTGTTCACTTCCCACTGGCTTCCTGTGGTTTTGAAAACCCTATAAGGAATTCGAAATGTGGATTATAGATCCAGAATTAATCTACCAAGTGTTGTAACTCACATCAGCCATATTAGATTCATAACAAATACAAGAGAATGGATTACCTTTCTTCTCGAGTTAGGCCTTAAATCTGACGCAATCCTTTCTATATGCCAATTCCTTTTACAGAAGAAATATTTGGATTCTTTCTTAATGTCAGCTTGGGGAGGTATTTTACATTTTCCCTTATTCTTTCCTTGTGTTGCCAAATGAACACTTTTTCCCAATTCCATAATAAGTCTTTTTTCCTCTTGAACACACATGGTCATGAGTTCGTTAATTGACCATTTATTCTTATGTGTGTTGAAGGTGCATACTGTTGCTAGAGAGTGTTCAAAATATAATACACAAGAAAGGATTCAGATATCTCAACGTAAGGTTCTTAAGCTGAGGCGCAATGTCCTTCATTTGCATGATTTTCTCATGCACACCTCTAACACTAGTGAGCTTCAACAACGAAAACTTCATAATTAGGATCAAGACATACACTTTCTCTGAAATCTCAAATTGCAGATCAATGGCCTCCTATAAAGCCTTAGCATTGTTATGCTGAGCAATCGAATCACGAATACTAGAAGATATTTTAGCCCTTATAAATATCGCACTAACGCGGTTAGACCGCTCCCATTAATTATAAAAGGTTATCTCAGCTGCAGTGCTCGAATCAGTAGGAGCATGTGGTTGGTTCATCTTTCCTTATAGCATAATCAATGCCCATCCACCCCAATTGAAGAAGAATTATCTTCTTTCAAACTTTATAGTTTTCACCATTCTTTATAAGAACATCACACTTAAATTTAGAGAAATTCATAGGTTGCAAAACTACATATCAAACAATCATGCTTATGTCACAAAATTTGAGGCAAAATATACATAAATTATGTTTTACCAATGTAAACACGTCACGAATATGAATTACATAATATAAAAATTACATGTGGGTTAAGTTTATAATTTAAATAGATTCATAATTACATCATGAAGAAACTACCGTATTATATAAATTTTCTTAATTCCCGTGGGTAAATTAAGAAAAATAATATGATATTTTATCCTAATTAATCATATTAACCAAATGAAAATTTATTTGGGATAAAATTCATCATATTAATATAATTAATTACAATCAATGTCCATTCTCAATATGATCTGGAGGCTCTTAATATATAATTTAATCAATTAAAGATGCTGTGGCTACTCTCTAATTAATTAAATATATGGATCATTGAACATTTAATTTCATGAATAAAATATTCATAAAAATGCATGAAAGGACAAAATAGTAAATAAATGCACCAAGGGGCAGAACAGTAAATAGATCGGCCAAGGACAGGATTGTAAAACTATAGAAAGGGCAAAACGGGAATTTTCAAATGGCGTAGGGGCAAAAAAGTAATTTTTGCAATCAAGGGTAGAACCATAAAATCGCCGGAGAAGTAAGGGCAAAACCATAAATGAAAAAAGGGTCTGTGGATCCATGAGCGTGTGGCGCGCACGTGCGCCATCCACCGTCTAGGCGTGTGACTACTGCAGGTAGTTCCGTGTGCGTGGATCCCACGCGCCTGCGGTTGCTTGCGTGTGACCGCGTGTAGTGTGTGGGTTCCATGCGCCCGCAACCACAGTGCACGTGTGGAGCCCACGTGCCCTCTCCCTCGCATGGCAGAGACGACTTACAAGAAAAGGTGTAGAATTTTCTTGCGGGATTTCCTGGAAAAAAAAACAGAAATTTCTGTTCCTAGGAACAGAAAAGGGTGCAGCCAAACGCACCCTAAGTGGTCAAATGGAGTTTTGAATTCTTGTTTTTGTATCTGTCGTGTCAAATTCAATTTTCTCTAACCATCAACTGAAAAAAAAAAACTGAATTGAAGGAAACTACATGAATATGAATAACATTAAAGCCGAACTTGTCTATTTAGTGAAAAAGAATTGATTTATTAAACTATAAGGAGTGGATATAGCCCCACCTTATATCGTATTATCATACCAACCTTTGCCATCGACCAAAGCTCCATTTTGTTTCATGGAAAATATTTGTCTCATTTTTCAACGTTTGATTCATTTAGAAAAATAAGTCAACATAAAGGCTCCGTTCGTTTCGCGGAAAATAACTTCTAGGAAAATATTTTCCGGATTTTCGGTGTTCGGGTGGGCGGAAAATCACGGTCAACGGAAAACATTTTCCGTTGACCGGAAAATTTACATGCAAAGCTGTGGAAAATGTTTTCCACTTCTGAAAAGTGGAAAACATTTTCCACAACTTCCCTTCTTCTTCTTTTTTTTTTCTTTCTTTCCTTTTTATTTTTCTTCCTTTAGCTTGGACGGTGGTTGGCCCCGACGGCCGGCCGGCGACCGCGACCGGCCGCGGTCGCGAGCCGGCTCGAGCTCCGCCCGCCATGGGCGAGGCTCCGCCTAGCCCGATCCGTGGAAGGCCCGGCTCGCCCGAGCTCGGCGAGCTCGAGCCTCACCAGATCGGGCGAGGCGGAGCCTCGCCGGCTTGGGGCGGAGCTTGGCCTCACCGATCCGGCGAGCGGGCGGGGCTCGGGCCTCGCCCGAGCTCGCAGAGGCTGGCGAGCCGCGAGCTCGCCGGATCTAGTGGCGGAGCTCGGGCTCGATCGGCCCGAGCTCCGCCGCTAGATCCGGCGAGCTCGCGGCTCGCCGAACCTCGGGCGAGCTCGGGCGAGGCCGAGAGCCCGCCCACTCACCGGATCGCGGCGACCGACCTTGGTCGGCCGGATCTAGCGACCGAGATCTTGGTCGGCTCACCATCTTCGGGCGTGCGGCGGAGGAACGAGGAACGAGGAACGAGGAGGAAGAAGGAGGAGCGGCGGCGGAGGAAGGAGGAGCGAGGAACGAGGAGGAAGAAGGAGGAGCGGCGGTGGAGGAAGGAGGAAGGAGGAGGAAGGAGGAGCGGCGGAGGAAGAAGGAGGAGCGGCGGCGGAAGGAGGAAGGAAGAGGAAGAAGGAGGAGGAAGGAGGAAGGAGAAGGCAAAGAAAAGGAAAAAAAATTAGTTAACGAACGGTGGAAAATGTTTTCCACTCAAAATTTAAGAATTAGCTGAACACCGGAAAATATAGCAATTTTCCGGAAAATAACTTGGGAAAATATTTTCCGAGAGATGGTCAATTTTCCGTGAAACGAACGGAGCCAAAATATTTTCCTAATCAATGGAAACCCTATGCTTAAATTTAGGAAAATGATTTTCTTTTCAAAAGATAAAATAATCATTTTCCAAAACACAACTAAATATCATTACTTGGACCCAAAACTCTATATTCTGGCGCGAAAATTCGGATTTCAAGCATCCAAGGCCAGGCCTTTGAAGCTTGGGTCTAGTTCATTGAGGTGTGACCTTGGTGTTGGTACTTGGATCTTGGCACGCTCTCCCAAGTCCATCGAGGCAGAGCCTGGGACTTCAGTGCTTGGGTTCGGACCACTAGTGCTTGTGCCCGAATCCATTGAGGCTCGAGCCTAAAGCCCTAGTGCCCATGCCTCATGCCCTGCACTCGGGCTCGCGTCCAGGAAGGCTAAGGACAGGATCCTGGTATTCGAGCTTGGATCCCCAACACTTAAGCCCGAGTTCACACATGGCGTGCTCTAGTCCATTGAGCCCTAGCCTAGCTGGGTACCCCTATCCTGATCCTTGGAGCCTTATGTTGAGGTCCATCGAGACCAATTCGAGATTTTTGTGCCCATACTTGGTTCCCAAACTAGCGTTTGAATAATGTATGATTATTTAGGAAAATCAAATCGAATTTTATATATCAAACGATGTAAAATATTTTCCAGCTCATATTCATATTTTAGCTAACAAATGAGTGGCCCGGTGTATCATTAGGCCATCCATCCTCTTTCATTCAAAGCTTTGCAAATAGAAAACCCATAAGAAAAGTACTCAACTAATTTTCATCGGTCATGTGATGGAAGTCATATGACCCACGCGTTACACGATTTGCACGATATGCTTGTCATCCTACGATAAATTTTGACCCAATTTATTTCATAGAAAATGAACTATTTGAAATTTTTTTCCTAAAAATGATTACTTGTATCGTTTTAGAAATGAATGACAAAAAATATTTTCATTATCAATAAAAAAAAAATATTATATATATATATTAAATTGTCATCGATTTCAAATGATCCAATCGATCATTTTTGGAGAATATTTTTTAAATTATTTATTTTTCGTGAAACAAATTGAGCCTTCAATTCAAAGAAATTCATTTTTTATTAGTTTGCTATGCCACGTGTCATTGCCGTGTGGTGCGACTCTCACACGAAATCCCCACATCTCATCGTGCCGATTTATCAACAGCGCAAAAAAGTTCATACTTCTAACGGTTTGCTCAAGAGCGTACAAGATTGCACCGGTTTCTTGATTTTATATCGAGACGAAGAGGACAAATGTGCTTACCAAGTAAATGATCGAAAGGTGTAGGGAATATTCTATTTACCTCCAATGCTACGGATGGAATCACAGCAACATGACAGCACAATAAGTCCTTTTCAACAAAACCTCATGGGTAGAAAAAAAAAGACATTAGTATAGAGCATTTTGTTATGTGTTTAGGAATGTGCGAGTGGAAGATTCGGGTCAATGCCATAAAAAACCCCAAAATGATACATCCGTATTACGTTTATTTCAAATTAATTTTATTATCGCAAAAAATCACTTGCACCAAATTTGAGATTTTTTGTGGAATCATTTGGAAAAGAAGAATTAATATTTGAAAAATCTTAAATTGATATTTCTTTGACAAATTTACTATAAATTAATTTTTACTAATACACAGTGACAAACTTATTATTTGTTAATTTTCATTAAATTTTATTATCAAATTACTAAATTGGATGATATATGACAATTGATGACCATACAAATTTGGGGTTCTACCATCTTTTGTCACATGTATATTAGTTTGTTATCTTTGTGATATTAATCTAATTTAATGAAAATTAACAGATAGTAAATTTGTTATAAATGTATTAATTTGGAGATCTCGATGGTTAAAAAATTAATTCAGGATAAATTTGTTATATATTTTTTAATTTGCAATTTTTCGTAATATTAACCATTTTCAAAAAATTATAAATTTTTAATAGGTTTTGATGTTTTCGTTAATAGAAATAATAATAATAATAATAATAAAAAAAAAAACCAGGAAGAAACGGAAGGAAATCCCGAAAAAAGGAGGCGACAGCATTCCCGCCCAGTTTGCGCAAACATCGATCCCCACGAAGCGTCGGCGGGTTCGGTCGTTGTTTCCAAACCTCCCCCACTTCGGAAGCACGCTTCGATCCCGACAAGCTCTCGCCACATCGTGTTCCACGATCTCTTCACAACCATGTCTTTCTTCCCCCGGCGGAACCACTTCATCTCCCCCGTGCTCTTCTCTCCGTTTTGCTGCGGAGCGCGCGCCCTCGTCTCGCCTGGCAGGTCGGGAGAAACCAGGTACGGGTTATCCATCGGGGTGGCGGGAATGAGAAGTGGGTCGGGACAGTTTCGAGTTTTTCTGGTTTCGAGCGCGCCTGTAGCTCATGGTCTCATGAGGGTCGTGTTGCATTTGCCAAGATTCGAGTCGAGATTGTGTGATCGCTTTAGTTTAGGCTGTGGAAACGATAATCTCTTGGAGAGGTGTGGTGTCGGACTTTGGTTTGTTTTTCTTGAGCAGCCCCTTCGATAATACCCTCGGAGAACGGTTCCCAGTGGCGGCGATGCTGTCGTTTGCAGCGTCTGTATTGTTTGCAGTTTCGATACGATACGTCATGATGCACAGACAGTCGAAAAGTAGATCGGCTGAGGTGGTGGGAGCCCCCGAAGTCTTTTTTGCACGGAACTACGGATTCTGCATGGTTTCTTGATTCTGACAGATTGACGCGTTTGAGACTCCGTTGTTTCAACTTGAGCACATGCTAGGTCGCCTGATCGGTTATTAGTATTTTTCTTTCGTGTTTACTGTATGTCGACATTCGTTTGGTGCAGGTTTCTTTGGGCAATTCGCGACAAGACTCGGTTTCTCAGGAGCTTCTCGCAGATAGCAAAGTATGGGTGAAATTGATACGAAACCGATTGAGCCGGTCCAAGTCGCGCTGTCCTTGTTCGGTGAGAAAGGCGATCATAGGAAGCACCGTTCCACCAGCAGCGACGTAAGATTTGTGGCTTATTATGCTTGATACTTTTGCCATCCTTTTTTGGATTGTTCACAGGATGGCCTGTGATAGATGGCGATATGTTCTGATGTGGAAATCCATGCGTAGTTTAGTTTCATGATGTTGCGCTGATCAAAAGTCTAGCGACAGAAATTTGAGTAGGCAACTAGGAGTCCATATTATTAGCTAGGAGTTTTTGTTTTGTGTAGAAACTAAAAAGACACCAGCAAGATTGCAAACGAGCGTCACGGCTGATCATACCTGATCAGAATGCCCTGGCGCGAGAGGTTTTACTCATTCCATGGTTGTGCAATTTCTTTAGGAGTCAAAAATAGAGAGAAACTAGAACACTTCATGCTGGCTTTAGTTGATTGACTATGAGGATCATGAAGGCATATTTGATCAAGAATGCTCAAACGTCCGAATTTTCTGATGTTGTTCGCTGAATCTCAGACAGAGATTGATAAAGAGGAGCTTCAAGGCCTGCAGAAGGAATTGGCGAATAACAAGGTGCAACTCGAGGCCAAGGAATGTGCCTACATGCAAGCGCAACTCAAGCTACAGCAATACAGGGAAAGTGTGGAAGAACTTTCCTCTCAGCTGATGAAATCCGAGCTCGAGAGGGACCAATGTGAAAGGGAATGCATTCAAGCCAGGACTCATGTCGACAAGCTGGAGTCCAAGACCAAGGAAATGGCCGATCAGCTATTGGAAACCGTGAAGGTCCGCGAGCAGCTTTCTCATGTATTAAACGAGCTGAAGTCTGCCCAAGTCGAGTTGCTTGGGATGGAGACTGAGCTTGCCGTCGAGAGAGAGGCAAGGCTGAAGGCTTTAACCCGAATGGAGGAGCTGGAAGCTGAAATTCAAATAGAGAAGGGAAAGGTTGAAGTACTCCCGGAGCATGTAGAGGAGCTCAATGAAGCTCTCCTAATGTCGAAGCAGGCTGCTATGGAAGCTGAAAAAGAAAAATGTGACATAATTTCTCAGAAAGATGCCAAGATAGATTTAGCTACAGATGCGGTGGTTCAAATGCAGGAGCAGTTGAACAATCTGAAAAATCAAGTGGGGATGATTGAGGACTTGGAGAACCAGCTCCTGGCCAAGTCTGTGTATGTCGAGTCATTACAATCTGATCTTTTGGAAGTGAACGAGATGCTTGATTCATCTGAGAAGGCCACTTCTGATGCCACAGCCGATTTGGAGAAGTGGAAAGCGGATTTGGAAGGGAAGAAAAGGGAAGTCTCGGACCAAGCTGTTTACATAGAAGTGCTTCAGATGGAATTAAATCAGTTGAAGCATGATCTGAAAACTGCAAATGAAAGGCTTGGCCACATGAGCTGCGATCTTGAAACTCTTACTGAAGATTTGCAGAATGCAGAGGCTGAGTTGAGTGAGGTGAAGGAAAAAGAGATTGAAGCGCAGATTGAACTGGCCTTGCTGAAATCCGAGCTTCACAAAACCCGGTCAAAAGTCGCAGCTGCAGAGGCAGCTGAAGTTAGAGCGGATAGTGTTAAATCAGGGCTTTATCTTGCAGTTCAGCAGCTAGCGCTGGAAGCTGGTGAAGCCAAGAAGGAATACCAGAAGTTAAAGGATGAAGCCGATAAGGCATCTGAGGAGTCCGAAAGCTTGATGTTTGCCACTGCGCCAGTAGAAGTCACTGCTCAAGATGAGGAAATATTTGAAAACGCATCAAGCGAAGTGGAAGAGGGTGTAGGAGACGAGAACAGCACCCACGTAACGATTTCACTGGAAGAGTACGAGTCCTTACTTGCCCTGGCAAAGAAGGCAGATGAAACGCATAGGTCGTCAGTGGAAGACTCGAATCAGCACATTGCATCGGGAAGCAAGCAAGAGGTGGAGATCCTGAAGAGAGAGCTCGAAGCGGCAAGCAAAAGGATCAGTGAGTTCAGGACTCGGGCTGAACAGGCGGCCAGCCGGGCGGAGGCTGCTGAGACTGCCAAAGCAGCACTGGAGGATCAGCTCCAGAGGTGGCGGGAACAGAAGCAGAGGAGGAAGGCTGCATTGGCTGTGCTTAGGGAGGAATCGATCTCGAGAGAGATTGACCCTACCGCATTTGTTAGAACTCCGGCTTCGCATCTTCCTCTTTTCAAGATTCTTAACATGAAATTCTAGCCTCGGAAAGTCACCAAAGTTTGGTCCGAATAAAAATTGTGAAGGGAATTATCGGTGTACTGGTTACAGCAGATGAGTGCTAGAAGCGTGATTATCTGATATGGGTACTATGCCGAAACTTCATCATCAACATTTTCTTTGAATAAGTAGAAGTTTATCCCTGCCTGTACGATATATTTCACATTTCAACAACGAGGGCTAGAGAGTGCCATGGTCTCAGAGTTGCGATTCCCTCTTTAAGGACGAGTACGGTTTTTGCGAATTGCGCCATGTTCTTGGTGTAGATGTAGCCGGAGATTTGATGGAGACATCGTTGGTATGCTAGATGCGGTAATGCCTTGATGAAGAGGACAGGCCCCTGCCTAAAGCTTGTTGCTTAGCCGGTGGGGAAACATAATTTTTCTTTGCAAAGGTACAGGGGAGACCAAAACTCAAGGAAAAACATCTGCAAATTGCTGAGTAGGAAGAGAACGGAGGTAGTTTTCGGTTCATTTGGTGTTGTATATCCGACCGACTCCGGCGGTTGGTGCCGGGTATTGTGAATTTAGGCGACAAGATGAGGAAAATCGGGATGGAGGCGAACTCAACCTTAAAATCAATTGATCTGTTCATTGAACAAATTGCACGCTTGGTATTTCGATTACGCAAGTTTAAAGCTTCTAATCTATAGATCTTTAATACTGTAGCGCCTAGCACTCACAGGTATCTCATGGTGGGTTTAGTTGGTGGCTCGTGCTTAGACTCGATCTTTGTCATATGAATTTCTAATTTGGAGGGCTTATGATTTTGATGCCTAACACTCACTAGGGTGATCGGCTTCCGGTCCGATCCCACCCAGAAATTGGGAACCGGACCACCTGGTCTTTGAACCGTACTGAACTGGTACTTGGCCGACGAGATCAGCAGCCGAGTTGACGGTCCAGCTGAGGAAGAAGTTGGCGCACGGCCACGGGAGCGAGAGCTGGTGGCCGAGGCCTAGGTGCGGAAGCATGTGGCCCTGCGCTGGGTAGGGTAATAGCAATATGCGTGGAGGTGGAGACTCCGTGGAGATGAAGAAAATTAGAAAGTGATGTTTATGTTGATTTCTCTTTGAGAAAACCAGTTTGGGCGGTTCTCGTTACACACCCCCCTCACAGGAATTTTATGGTGGGTTTGGTTGGTGACTTGGGCTTAAACTCGGTCTTTGTCATCCGAATTTTCAATCTCACATAGGCTTTTACTGAGTTCGATCGAGTTGAATGGACTTGGTGAACAACTTGCAGGCCCAATTGATTAGGATTAGCCTAATCATCTCCCTCCATTTCCTTTAGGACGGTAAGATAACTTGTCTCTTGTGCGGCCCATACCCAGTCCAAAAAGGGTCTTTTTTTTTTTTCTTTTGCTAAAATCTTTCCAGTTATGAATGTTTGGCACTGACCAAAAAAAGTTTATGGAAAATGTTTTCATGGACAAGAAAATTTCTGGAACTTTTTTCGATAGGGCGGTGGCGGCCGGCCATAAAACGGGTCTTCAATTGCTAGGCTTAGGTAGCTAGTCGCGGAACCCATATCCCTCGGGGCTGAACACGAGTCCCCTGGCCGGGGCCAGGTGGAGGCTGGACTAGAGTGAACTCAAGAAGGCAAAAATCCTAGATGATCTCGGAGCAAGACGTTTTTACCATCCGTCCAAGTCAATCATCATCACGTGCTCGACAAGCCTTCTCCCTTTCCTTTCTTTCCTTGAAAGGATTTTCCTTGAAAGGACAATACTTTGCTTGTGGGGACCGACTCACGGAACCACAATAAACACGACTAACCCGGTGCCATCTTCACACCGAGAGGGGGGAGACTTCAAAAATTCAGACCATACTCACCATCACCTCGTTCTTCACGAGTCTCGCAAAAAGCCTTGTGAATCGGCCCAGAAGAGGCCTATCTCTCTCCCTCTCGCTCGTTTTTCTTGCTCTTCTTTCCGACGTTGATGCGGTCAAAAATAGCATAGCGATTTCCCACACGAGGGACGAAATCTTGGACTATCTAGATGCAGCGTCTGTTCAACGCCTGAATTTTCAATGAACTTGTCGGCCAAGATAGGGGAGGAGACAACCAGCAGCAAATGCTGACCCGAGAAACCTCGTCGATGCACGATGCATCATCGCTCGACACACGTTTTCAATCCCCAATCCGATCTAACGACCCGCCGGCCATTGCTTTTAGATTAAAACAGTTTTTAGTGGAATGAACTCACCTTTGGAATGATGGGATTTTGTCTTTTGCTAGTCCAACTTGGATTTTGGTTGGCTTCGAGCCAATCTGGGTTTCGGTGTTTATGACTAAATTTGCATTCAAAGTATCGTTCACGAAAGATTGCTTAGACA
Organism: Eucalyptus grandis; assembly: GCF_016545825.1. Taxonomy (NCBI): domain Eukaryota; kingdom Viridiplantae; phylum Streptophyta; class Magnoliopsida; order Myrtales; family Myrtaceae; genus Eucalyptus; species Eucalyptus grandis. The sequence goes on from NC_052613.1 coordinate 7,101,338, forward strand.
CACGTGCGAATCGGTTCAATAGCGTCGAGTCAATTTGACTGACCGATAAAAGCTTCACTATCAAGATTTCCACATATTAAAAAAAAATTGCTTAACCTCGTGGATGTTGCTCACGCTTTGACTTTTCCATTGAAATTCTGTGCCGTTTGATACCTCTCCATAAGAGATGTGCACGAATTCTGTTGATGATTATCGTTATGTCACTAATTTAAGCAAATAAATAGAGAAATTCTAGAGTTTATATTGGGCCGTTCTTTTCAAGTATAGAGAAATTACTTAACAGGGTCATTATCGTATGTAACTTAGGTTTTAGGATTTTTCCTGTTTTTCTTTCTTGTCTGTTTTCTTGAAGTAGCTGTCGGCCTGGTCCATGCATTTGTAATTGTCAATTTGGTCCCCAAACTAAACTAAATTAGGCCCTTAAACTCTTCGAAAACTGCCAAAGTGGTCCCTCATTTGCACTGCCTAAAATTATCTTCTGTTAAGTTTTTGTCCGTAATGACCCTTACAAATCCGATACTGACAATTTTCGTAAACAAGACCAAGTAAACGAATTTGACATGACAATGGCCACATGCTGCCGCGAGACCAAAAGAAATTTCGTCGGATGTCTAATGACCAGACATGCTGTCACACGTTGGTTTTTTATGGCCATAAGGACAGAAAGCACATTTGGGCCAATGATACGAATTTGTGTATTGGTGAGACGTATTCTACATACATATATATATATATATATTATATTATTTTATTTTTTTGGAGATGTAGGCGTTCATAGGGAAATGTTTAAGATTTAATGCAGGATTATCCTACGAGCAAATGTGAGATGCGACTAGAAGTGGAAACAAATTTACCAAAGATGTGGATGCAATGAAAGATTCAAAATGGTTTCTATACATGTGTACGTGTATATTACGTTTTGAAATGTTCAGCAAAACTTAATTTTTTTTTATTTGTCTTTTTTTTTTATGAGTAAAGCAAATTTTTAATGATACCGTATCTTAATGGAGAATCCCAAACTAGTACGTTTATGACAAATTTACCATTTATTAAATTTTACTATTAAATTACTAAATTAATGGGTGTATCGGTTTGATGTTTTATTCTTTGTTTATTATAGATGTATTAGTTTTGTGATCTTTTATGGTATTAATTCAATTTAATAAAAATTAATGAATGTATATATCACAAATGTACTAATTTAGGATTTTTTTATGGTCAAAAAATTAATTTGGGTAATTTTATCATAGATAAACCAATTTGGGTCTTTAATGAGTAAATAAATTAGTTTGAGGCAAATTTGTCATGGATCAGTTTAAATTTTTTAATGGTATTAACCCTTTGTAACAAGTAAGTTATGGCATTAGTTAATTTACTAAAGCTAATTTTCATAATTTTACCCATGAAGATGTACAAGCATAGGATGGTAAGAAACATATGATATTTTCTCTTTTTAAAAAAATAGGATATAAATAAAGTTCCGTTTATTTCACGAAAAATGAATGATTTAAAAACAATCGCTTATATTGTTTGAAATGATTAACCAATGAAAAATATTTTCATTACTAATAATAATTTATGTCTAAATTATTTTCATGAAAGATGACATTTTTTTTCATTCATTCGTTCTTGCAAGTGATATAAGTAATCATTTTTTGACAAATATTTTGCAAATAATTTATTTTTCGCAAACAAATAGGACCTAAATTTGCTAACCTAAATTCTCTTCATTTTATTTCAGTTCATTCAGAACCGCCAAAACAACAATAGAATTAGATTGCTTCCTTTTCTTTCCTTTCTTTTCTCTATGGAGATCATAGTCATTGTCGTCATCCGAGTCCTTTCTGGACCATCCCAATCACTCCATCTCAACTCGAGTATGAAAGCGAACAAGACAAAGAACTTGAGCCGATGACAACTACAGCACAGCATCAGGGCCCACCTGATGCTGTGAGACTTGATCACAGGTTGTTGTGTAATAAGGTTAAATGGGCTAATTTGTTAAGGTACCAATTTGGGAGCAAGTGCGGTCCAAATGTAAATAAAAGGGAATAAAGGGGTGAGAGTTATAAATACGAGAATAGAAAAGGGGACAAATAGCACAAGAAAACCTTAAACTATGTCCATTGAAATGTAAATATTCATTTTTTTTTGTCATCAAAAATCCTAAATTTACCCACTATAATACATATACCCCCAACTTTTCTTTTTTGCGTTAGGAAAAAAATCCAAACTTATAGTCTCTATTTCAAGTTCAATGTAGGGTATATTGTTTGAAATTTTTTATGATACTTGTTGGGATATTTATGCTACGGTTTATAATGACATAAATTAAAGTTCGGGATATAGTTAAGGTTTTTTTTTTTTTGGTGGTATTAATTATGAAAAAATTAAAAATTATGGAGTGCATCAATAAGAAATCAAAAGATTCAGGTCAGCCATTGACTACTCGTGGGATTGGCAACTAATGCTTGATTTGATTTGTTTAACCTGTCCTTTGACTATTAAAACGGCCACCAACCAACTCCTCCCTTGTCCTTGTGCTGTAGATACAGACGCGTGGCATGTTCCTGTGCAGACAAAAAGGGCTCCGCTTTGCTGTACTCCTCAGGTCTGTTCCTCTGTATATGTTCTGTTTCCCTTGTAGTCTTGCTTGTCTTGTGCGTTAATCTTTGCTGCAAAATATTCCATAAACAAAACGAATCAATCGGCTTCCAAAGTCATTTTCTGACATGGGAGTTTGGACTTTCTTGCATTTCACTCGATGTTGGCTCTGCTGAGTCTGTCAATAAAAGCCTATAAATTCAACTCAAAAAAAAAAGTACACATTTCGCAGATTTGAGAGGACCATCCTAGATTTTATCAATAAAAAAAGAAGAATAAGAAAAGATAACAGATGAGTTTTTGCAATTCCAATAACTGTCATTATCTTTTAGGTGGATTTTTATGCCAGCATTATTGTTAGGGTTCGACTTACAATTATAATGAAATAGAGAATAAAAGAAAAAAAAAACAAAAAATAAATCAAGACATACGATTTTATCTTGACTTGCCTTTAAACTTTTGGGCTACATCTAATAGAAAATATCATCATAATTAGCAATTCACATCTCTCTATTACATATCTCAATTACAAGAGAAAGATGTTATATATAATTAGTAAGTATTTATGAGCCAAACTTATCAATAAAATATGGCTTCAAACTATAAAAACCTTCTAGCGGCTCAGGGTGTTGGCTATGCAACCCTTATCAAGGCGGCCGGACTATCGCTTGCTTACCGAGAAGCAATCTTGTTGATCAGGAATATGAATAATATCCCAATAATTATTACATGAAATTATTAGCTGGAAAATTTGCACGTGAAGGAGGATGCCGTTGCAATTTGTCCTAACTCTTTTCAAAGTTCGAATCTCGGTAATGGCAAATTCTAAAACCATGGGGGCTGGCTTTTCTGAAAGTGGCCCTGGACAGGGGAAGTCTTCAAAGGCAAATTGTCCTCCTTTGGTGTACTTGCCAAGCAACTCACGAACCGGCACCACCGATTTTACCCTTTACTGCCTTTTCCCATCTTTCTCGTTTTGAACACAGCACATACTTTTCTTGATTTCAGACAGCCTTAAAGGAACACAAACCCAATTTTCTAGAATGAATCCAAGTACCCCACCCGGACAGAAGAAGCAGAAACAAGAAAACACGTTGCTGTGTCAAAGCCAAGTTCAAGAATCTGGTCAACGTGGGCGGCTCAACAGCTCCTACCTTGCCAAAATCTTTTCTTCTCTCTCTCCCCCTGCATTCTTTCTTCGCTAAAAACCGCGAGAGATTGACCACTGTTTTGTGTCGATTTGTTTATTAAGAAAAAAAATTTATTTTATGTTTGCCCAGATTAAAGAATACGAGAATTCGGAGAAGCTAACGTGAACTCGCTCCAAGGTTGGGTGCCTTTTGGTCTACATGCGGGCACTGGGCTTCGACGGCAACTCGAACATTTTCTACTTCGCACAAATATTGAATTGGAACTGAAACATCCTCTGGATTGATTTTTTATCGTTCGTTCTCCTTCTGCACGGTTGCGGCTAGATTCCTGCACCTGATCACCGCTGTATAGCTCAACCAAGAAGAAGAAGAAGAAGAAGAAGAAGAAGAAGAAAAAGCTGAAGAATAAGAAGAAGAAGAAGAGAGAGAGAGAGCTGGTAATTATCATGTTAGAGGAGGAAACTGATCCTTGGCGGATCATCCTTTTTGCTTTCTTGGTGTTTCTTGGAGGTAATTTTTCGAACTCTTCCCGGTTCTTGAACTGTCAGTCTTCACGTTATGGTAAAATTCGGAATTTAGGCTCATATCCCAAGTGGGTTTTTAGAATTCTTGAAAATCCCAATCACGAATCTCTCTGAATTCCCCCGCTTTTTTTTTTTCTTCTCTTTCCGCGTTTTCACATTGCTTCCTTCGAAATTCGCAAATTGGAATAGAAACTTCTCTCGTTTTCTAGAGGATGATGCTGTATTCAAGTATTTACTGCAATCTTGTTTTCTGTTAAAAAGCAGTTAGTCTGGTCCTTGGAAATTCTTTGGACACGGACAGGGTAGTCCTGTTGGATCTGAAATCATCCCTTGAAGAGTCCAATAAGGTGAACAGAGGTCATTACTCTGAATGGAATCTTAGTAGCTCAAACCCGTGTGATTGGAAGGGCATCACGTGCAATTACAACAGGGTCACTGGCGTGAACCTCTCGGGGAGCAGCATCTCGGGAACCTTGTTCTGGAATTTCTCTGCCTTGACAGAGCTCTCTTATCTTGATCTCTCATCAAACACCCTCGGTGGGCAGATTCCAGCTGATTTGAGCCACTGCAACAACCTTGTGTACCTCAACTTATCGCACAACATTCTCGACGACGAACTGAGCTTGACTGGTTTGAGCAACCTGCAGACGCTTGACTTAACGAAGAATCGCATCAGAGGCGGGATTCAGACAAGTGTTCCCGCAATCTGCAACAGCTTAGTGGTTCTGAACATTTCGGAGAATAATCTCACCGGTAGCATTGAGGATGTCTTCGATCGATGCGATAAGTTGCAGTATCTTGATTTGAGCATGAATGATTTCAGCGGGAACATATGGAAATCGTTTGGAAGGCTTCGGAGGTTCATTATTTCTGACAACCATTTGAACGGAAATATTCCTGCGTCGAGTTTTACGGCTAATTGCAGTTTAAAAGTACTGGATTTATCCGGAAATAACTTCTCAGGGCAGTTTCCAGGAGAAATTTCGAACTGCCAGGACTTGATCATATTGCGTCTTTGGGGAAACAAATTCAAGGGCCCAATTCCTCCAGAGATAGGGTTGATTGCCAGTCTCGAAGCATTGTTTCTAGGAAACAACAGCTTTTCGAGAGATATTCCTGAATCTCTGCTTGACTTGAAGAACTTGGATTTTTTGGACTTGAGCAGGAATAACTTTGGGGGTGAAATACAAGGGACTCTTGGGAAGTTCACACAGGTCAAGTATCTCGTACTGCACACAAATTCCTACACTGGTGGATTGTATTCGTCTGGTATTCTTAATCTGTCTAATGTCGTCAGATTAGATCTGAGCTTCAACAATTTTTCTGGTCCGCTGCCTTCTGAAGTATCGCGAATGCTGAGTTTGAAGTACTTGACTCTTGCTTACAACCAATTCAATGGAAGCATACCCTTGGAGTACGGCAACTTTCTGCACCTCCAAGCGCTCGATCTCTCCTTCAATGAACTAACTGGGACAATCCCCTCGAGCCTTGGAAAGTTGAGCTCTCTTTTGTGGTTGATGCTGGCGAATAATCAGCTTGTAGGCGAGATTCCGCCAGAAATAGGGAACTGCTCTAGCTTGTTATGGTTAAACCTGGCTAACAACAAGCTCTCTGGACATATACCACCTGAGCTATCGAATATTGGCCGAAACCCGATGCCCACTTTCGAATCAAACCAGCAACGTGGCAGGATCATACCTGGCTCGGGCGAGTGCTTAATGATGAAGAGATGGATTCCTGCAGATTATCCTCCTTTCAGTTTTGTGTACGACCTTCTTTCCAGGAAAACATGTAGGAGCGTATGGGACCAATTGCTCAAAGGAGTCTGGCTATTCCCGATTTGTGCTCCCGGTACATTGGTCAGGACAAATCAAATATCAGGTTACGTTCAGCTCAGTGGGAATACGCTCTCTGGTGAGATTCCTTCTGATATCGGCAAGATGCACAACTTTAGCATGTTACACCTCGGCATCAATAACTTTTCTGGGAGGTTCCCTCAGGAAATAGGAGAATTGCCCCTCATGGTTCTGAACATTTCCTTCAACAGGTTCTCCGGGGAAATTCCACGGGAAATAGGCGAGATTAAGTGCCTCCAGAATCTCGACTTGTCCTCCAACAATTTCTCGGGCACTTTCCCTGCGAGCCTGAACGATTTGACTGAGCTGAGCAAGTTCAATGTTTCCTTCAATCCATTGATATCTGGCGTGATCCCTGCGACTGGGCAGTTAGCTACGCTTGATGAAGAGTCCTTCCTCGGCGACCCTCTGTTGGTCCTTCAGTCTTTCCCTAATCGACCACCCCATCCATCGGGAAATCACATGGGATCAGGCCCGAAGAAGACTCCGAAGGTTAGGGTATTCCTGGTACTCTTTGCTCTGGTTGTTGTTTTCTTGGCATTTGGGATCTTATCATTCATACTTTTCTCGTCCGTCAAGAGCCCGCTTGACTCACCTGAATACCTGCTAGAAGAAATAAAGTACCGCCGTGAATTCGGATCGAGCTCGAGCAGTTCCTCCCCGTGGTTGTCCGAGTCGGTTCCAGTGATCCAATTAGTCAAGATAGCATTTACTTATGGTGACATTCTGAAGGCGACGAGCAATTTCTCGGAAGAAAAGTAATCGGGAAGGGTGGTTTCGGGACGGTGTACCGAGGCGTGTTGCCGGACGGCAGAGAGGTGGCCGTGAAGAAGCTCCAAACAGAAGGCATCGAAGGGGAGAAAGAGTTCCAAGCCGAGATGGAGGTCTTACGCGGGGACTGCTTCGATTGGCCTCACCCGAATCTTGTGCCGCTCTATGGCTGGTGCCTCTATGGGTCGGAGAAGATACTAGTCTACCAGTACATGGAGGGAGGGAGTTTGGAGGATCTCATCCCGGATCGAGTGCACATGACATGGCAGAGGCGGATGAGCGCTGCGGTCGATGTGGCCTGCGCCTTGGTGTTCTTGCACCACGAATGCTACCCTCCGATAGTGCACCGCGATGTGAAGGCGAGCAACGTGCTGCTCGACAAGAGCGGGAGGGCGCACGTGACGGACTTCGGCCTGGCTCGGTCGTGAACGTCGGGGACAGCCATGTCAGCACAATGGTGGCTGGCACGATCGGCTATGTGGCGCCTGAATACGGGCAGACATGGAAAGCCACGACCAAGGGCGATGTATACAGCTTCGGGGTACTGATAATGGAGCTGGCCACGGGGAGGCGGGCCGTGGATGGCGGAGAGGAGTGCTTGGTGGAGTGGGCGAAGAGGGTAATGGGGAGCGGGCGCCGGTCGGGCCGGTCCACCATCCCTGTTGTGTTCATGGGGTCCGGACTGGCAGAGGGCGCCGAGGAGATGTGCGAATTGCTGAGGATCGGGACACGGTGCACGGCCGAGTCGCCGCAGGCCAGGCCGAACATGAAGGAGGTGCTGGGTATGCTGTTCAGGGCATCAAGCCGCCAGGGCAGCCGTTCACATGCCTCTTCACCACCTTCAATATGACCTGATTCAAAATCTTTTTATTAGTGTGCAGTTGGAGGAAACGTCCATAGCGGTTAGGATGATGTTTTTGTCTTCTCAATTTTGTCGATCACATTCTTCTTGTACACAGGAACATCGGTTGATATCAAATACAAAGATGAATATACAGTGACCTGCAGAAAAACAGAGGGTCTCCTTATGACACAGTCGCTTCAGTGCATATACTATGTGAACCAAACCGATGACCCGAGTCTGATCTGCAACACTTGAAAAACATGTTCACTAAAGCTTGTTTATCGAAATTAGTTGGCAAAAGGTGAACGACAAACAAGCGTCCGAAATATAGTGTTGTTCGAGTGTTCAGTAATTTCAAATTTAATTAAAAGAGTCAGTTATCTGTTGCGTGTTTTTGTTTCGAAAAGTCGCTTGCGAGTTGCATAATGAACTCTTTCCGTCACTTGATTAGATGCTACATGAGCTCGGACACAAGCCCCTCCTCGGATGGATTCCTCCTTTTGCTTCTCAACTTAGAAGGTATTAGCAATCTGTGCCTCTTTCATTTCAAAAATTAGCTCAAATGATGAGGCTTTCCCTCGTATTTATAAACTGATTACCAGCATTTTCCATAACTGATGTGAGATAAATTTGAATAATCTCCTCATCACACATGAAACTTAGGTTAGACCATCAACAACCCTCTCTAAGTGACCATTGAGTCTAGATTTGGTAACTTGAGTTCTAAGACTACTTTGTTGGGGAGAGCCGAACGACAATTCACTAAAAACTTACCCATTCTAGGATCAGTATCTTCCTCAAAGCTAAACCAATTAAAATCGACTTAACCACGGTTGTGACAATATATTCTCACAATACAACCTCACAATATGTAAAATGAAGACAGATGCAACAACAACATCAAGATTTTACATGGTAATTCAACGCATGAAAAATCATGAGTTGCTAAAAAATTTCTATTGATCACCAAGAATAATAGGATATATAAAGTGTTCTTTTTAGTTTTATACTAGAGGCTCAACATTAATAGTTCAATAATATTTCATCATTCACGAAATAGATTATCACAAATGGAGCAAGAAAGTCCTAAACGCAATAAGAGGAATTAGAAAAGGTTCTCAACGAATGGAACCAATCGACTTATAGTCCTCAGCCTCATGAATAAAATACTCGAATTTGAGCCAATTCCAACACGTAGCCTTCGAATTGGGCCTGGAAGCCGCTGCCTTTTTCCTCCTATCCTGCGTGCTCTCTCTCTCTCTCTCTCGGTGGAACACTGCCTCTCTCCTCTTGCGCTCACTCCACGGACGAAGCAGCCCATCTTGCTTTTCCTCTTTTTGCGTTTGACCTATTGACTTTTTTTATCTTTTATTTTAATTTTATGTAGGGCCCCGCAAAGGCGGACCAAGCCCACAGATCTCTCCCCTCCACCTCTGGGGAAGGAAAGGAAGGTTGACCTAGTTTTTGGCGTGAGAAATGCTTAAGATCACCCCGTGCACGCTTACGTGGCCAAGGCAAACTTTGATGTTGATGTTTATACAGGTGTTGTTTGCTGATTGAGGATGCCCATAAGGCGTTTGATGAAATGGGTGAGAGGAATAATGTGCTAATAACTGGTCACATCCATAATAGGAAATTCGTGGAACCTCTCGATTTGTTTAGGGGTCAAATCGACCAAGGTCACCAAGGTGGGGGCTTTATCGGCTTGTGCTCACTTGGGGGTAAAGGTGAGCATGGTACAAATTAGGCCGATCCATTCCTTAGCTCTAAGATCAAATTGATCCTCAATTTTTGGGTTTTGATGATTGACTCTATTAAGTTTGGGATTGAGGACCGAACCAATCTAATGGGTTCAGTCCGATTTTAGGGATAAATTGATAATTTTTTTGTTTCATCTTTTATATTCTCTGAAAAGGTAAATTTATCATTTCAAATTACATATCTATTGATAATGTGGCATTGTGCAATCAAATTATAAATATCGATACATATTTAACAAATTTAAGATAAGACAACAATATAAATTTCACACCTACTAAAAGCAAGATATCATAAAAAAAGATTAAGATAGCTCATAAAGATCTAGGATAAGATGGGAAGTTGAGTAGTGAGTTGGGAAGTTGAGTGGGGCGAGTGTCGAGTGGGGAAGTTGTTTTTTTTTATTTTGGCAAATTGAAAACTAAGAGAATAAAGAAGACCGAAGAGAATGAGTACTAGAGGAGGACACGTGAGAAGCTATTTAATGCTATTTATGTCGTTTTGGACTCCATGAGAAGTCATTTACTGCTGTTGACGCCGTTTGACTTAGGTTTTTTCCTTTAGAATATATAAAAAAATTATAAATAATATATTACACATATAATATATATAATATATTTTGGATATGTATATATATATTATATATATATAGAGTCATGGTTGATTCGGATCGGATCGATCCTAAACTCCTAGGATTGAGGATTGTTGGTCTAGAGATTCCAGGACCAAGGACCGACCCGGTCCTCCTAGGAATGGGACCAAGATCGGTAGGGTTGGGCCAATCCAGGGTCGGTCCAGGTTAACTGTTGACCGATGCTCACCCCTACTTGGGAGCTTTGCATCTCGAAAGTGGATTCATGAGTATATTCAATACCACGGAATAAGTTCGAATGAGTTTTTGGGTTCTGCACTCGTGGACATTTATGCTAAATGTGGAGCTGTAATGGAGATAAAGAAGGTTTTTTATGGCAATGAGAGCAAAAAATGTCTATACATGGAATGCCTTGATTTCGGGCTTCACCATGAACGGACGTGGTGAAGCTGCTTTACAGGCTTTCTATAGGATGATAATGCAGAACCTAAAGCCTGCTGGTGTCACATTTTTGAGCATATTGTGCGCTTGCTGTTATGAAGGTCATGTTGATGAGGAGAAGAGGTACTTTAGGATCATGAAGGAGGAGTTTGGATTGCGTCCGGAAATTGATCATTATGGATGTATGGTAGATTTACTTGGTCAACCCTGATTGTTTAGTGAACCTCTACATCCAGTCCAAAATATGGACTCCAAAACAGATCCAATTATTTGGAGAAACCCTCCTAGGTGCTAGGCAGACCCATCGGAATGTTCCATTGGGCAGGCATGCAGCGAGGAAGATTCTTGAGTTGGAGCCTACTAATGCCGAAAATTATTTTTTGCTTTCAAATATATATGCTCAGGATTCTATGTGGAATGAAATAGTGCAATTGAGTGCAGCGATAAACCAAAAAGCACTTACCAAAGTGGCTGGAGCAGCTCAATTGAAATTGACAATGTAGTTTATGAATTTGTGGCATCAGATTGTCTTAAACTGGAGGTACAGGACTTGTTTGACGACACAAGGAAGGAACTGAAGCAGGTTGCTTATGCTGCACAACACTGGCTTGGCCTTGTATGATATTGAGGAAGGGGAAAAGAAAAGTTCTGTCGCATTTCACAGAGAGAAAAATGCTTTGGCATTTGACCTTGTGAAATCTCCTACTGGATCAACTCTAAGAATAGTTAAGAATCATAGAGTTTTTCAAGACTGCCATGGTTAAGCTAGTTTCATTGGTATATGACATAGAGATCGGCCTTCGAGATAGAAATCAGTTCCATCATTTTGCTGGAGGCTCATGTTCCTGTAGAGATCACTGGTGACATCATCCATTACGGCTGATGCCAGAAACTGCTTGTTCTTGCGTCTGCCTCTTTTTTTCCCAGGATACATCTGGTGGGAATTTGTAAATGGAGCTTGATCTATTGTCATTGTTCATCTGCACCAGATGAATTGCTTAAGTGAGGGGTTAGTAGCCAAGTCTGGTTCTTGTGTCTACAATATAAAGCCACTTAGTTGACGCTTGTGGTTTAATAGCAGGCTGGAGGACTTGAAACGAAGATTTTTTGCTCTGTGGAGAAGAAGATGACAATTGAGAACTTATTGCTCCCTTTACAAATATGTCTGTTTCTCTGCCCTCTGAGGACTTGTTCTTCTTGTCCTAACTGGTAAGCATGCTAAATATTTTCATAAAACTCTAGATATTACTATTGTTATGTTTAATAAATGAATTATTCTTAGGTCCACTGCCATTGTGATCTATCATTGCATATTCACCATTGGATTAATGGCATATGTGTTTGGAGCTAGTTTTGCAACCAAACCTGTCCACATATCAACTGTCCAATTGTGAATGTGCAAACAATTCTTTTGCCGGTAGTGGACCTAATAAAAATCCTTAATATATCAGAGACGTGATATATCCTCTATGGAGATTGAGAAATTGTGGGAGTGTCATGATGATCAGCCACTCGGAGCAAATAAAGGAACCCAACTAGCCAGATCGATAGAGGGAGATACATGCCATAACGATAGTTGAAAAAGTATGTTTGAAAAATGAACTAGGAAAAGTACAGGCAAATCCTGCACAGCACCTTATGGGAAGTACTGGCCGGCAAAGCAAAGATAAGGCCATATCACTAGAGGCTTGTTTGGAATTTTTACTGAGCATGAATCATCTCAGCTGTCAAGTGGTTTTGCTACCTCCCTCCTTGCATCTTGCTGAATGACATCTTCTTCATAAGTGGAGGTCCCCATGATTCCACTTTGGGCTGCTGATCTCCTATGAAAAGTCTCAAACCATAATGACTTCATACAATCTCTGCAATTCCAGAGAAAGGCATTCTTGTGCCCATAGGTTCTTGGTTAAGAGATTTATCGACAAGAGCAGAGGAAGAACCCGTTGTTGAAGAAGTTTCACTTGCAAGGTTTTGGGTTAAGGGGATTGTGAGGAAATGAGAAGTTTCAAGGTGGTTGATAGAATTGTGTTTGAACTGAAAGACTAAGGGCTTGTTTGTTTTTGTTTCGATTTCTTTGGTTTTCAGTTCTTTTGTTCCCTAGAACAAAAGAAGAACAAAAATTCGTTTGGTAACATCAACTAATTTTTTATTTCTTAGAATAGAAAAGTAGTCAGGAAATAAATTTGGAACATAAACAAGAAGTAAAAAAAAAAAAGTAATTTTCTGTTTTCGAGAATAATTTCTAGAAATAAGTCTTTTTTTCTTTCTTTTTATTATTTTCTTCTTATTTCTTGCCACCCTTTTGCCCTTGTCGTTCGCCATTTGCTAGCTACCACTGCCAATTGCCGGCCGCCCACTACCGGTTGGTGGCTAGTGAATAAAAAAAAAAAAAAAAGAAAAATCTAAAAAATTATTAAAAAATTAAAAGAAATTCTACGTTATAAAAAATTTGGAGGTCGTACCAAACGCATTCATATGCTTTATCTATTTCAAGAATATACATTTTATATAATTATCAAACACGTTCTTTTACTCATAAATTGTTTTAAGGAGTAGAAATAGAAAAGATTATTTCTGAAAAGAAATTATTTTCCGGAATAGAAATATTACTAAACGCATCCTAAGGACACCTTGTTAATGTTCCTATTTCTTTATTCCCGAAATAAAAAAAAAAGAACATAAATTCGTTTAGTGATGTCAACTAATTTTTCTATTCCCTAGATTAAAAAAGTAATCGAGGAATAGATTTTGAAAAAATAAGAAATAGAAAAATGTAGCTTCTTGTTTGGGAACAATTTTTAGAAATAAGTCATTTTCTTTGTTTTCTTTTTTTTTCTTTTCTTGTTACTTCTCGCCACCCCTCGCCCCTCACCGTATGTTGCCCCCAACCGGCCACCGATCATCGCCGCTGGTGATTGCTAGTCGCTGCCCTCTATTGCCAATTGCCAATCGAGAAGAAAAAATGACAAAATGAAAAATCTAAAAAAAAAATTATTAAAAAATTAAAAGAAATTTTACGTTACAAAATAATTTGTGAGTTGTACCAAATGCATTCATATTCTTTTTTTTTTTTATTTCAATAATAGAAATTTTGTGTTGTTACCAAATGCGTTCTTTTATTTAGAAATTTGTTCTAGCGAGTAGAAATAAAAAAAAAAAAAAAAAAAAAAGACTATTTCAGAATAGAAATATTACCAAACGTACTCTAAGTGAGACAAATTGCATCTGCATGTCCTCTTATTCCTCAATTCATGTTGATCTTTTGCATGGTTAAAATGTTATGGAGGGTATCTTTGTTAAGTCCATATTAGGGAAATTATGCAGTATCATGATGATGTTTGCTCTATATCAAGTTAATAATTGTTGAACCTTCATGCTTTATTTTTCCTCAAGTGAATTAATTGTAATCATAAAAGTATAGGTGTTTCTAGTTTTGTAGTTATGAGCTTGATAAGCTAAGTAGCATCGATATCGACACGCAATATATAACACACGACACGACATGATATGTTGACACGTCATTTCTAAAAAAATAGATAATTCTGACACGTTGGGACACGTTATATATTTTGTATATTTTTATATATACAATTTTTATGATTATTTTAATCAAATTAATTTAATTCAAATTCACTAAAATATAAATAATAAAAAGAGTCTAGAATAAATTTACACTACAAATCGTGAGTCATGGGAATAAGAGTTAAAAGAGAAGAGAGGATTAGATTTTATTTCCTCCTTTATTATTTTTAATATTTAATTTTATTTTTACATATTTATATTTTGACCTCTCATTTATTGAAATTTTTTAAAAATGACCCTGTATATTAGAATCGAATATCAAAATTCTAGACCTGTGTGTCATGAGAGTTGATCACATGTTGGATTTTCTGACACTTGTTGATCGCGTGTTTGATATAACACGAAAACTTTTGGAGAGGATCAATACTTCCCAATTGATAAGTACATATATACTGAATATGAAGCCAAAAGGGAAAAATTATTGAAAGCTAAAAATGGTCACATGGATGCTAAGGGCCTGTTTGGCAACGTGTCAAACAGTGCCAAATTCTGATTTTTTGTTTCTAGAATCAGTTTGGGACGAGAATCGCATTTGGTAAAATTTTTGTTCCGAGAACAATTTTGGACAAGATTTGACAATAAAAAAAATTTGATTCTCTGTTCGAGAATAGAAAAAGAATCAAAACGGTAAAACCCGCGTTCTTCTCTTTCATCATCCCGGTTGCCGTCCGCATCGCCGCCGCCCGCCGCCATTCGCCGCCGCCGCGGTCGCCGGTCCGCCGTCGGTCACCGGAGGCTCGCTAGGCCAAGGTGAGGTCCGGCGAGCCTCGCCGGCAGCCGGGCGAGGTCGAGCCTCGCCGCCAAGCCTCGCCCGGCTGCCGGTGAGGCTCGCTTGGCCATCGGCGAGGCTCGGCCGACGAAGGCCGACCTCGCCGAGGGCCGGCGACGCTCCGGTGAGCGTCGCGGCCCTCATCGGCCGGTCGCCGATCTTGCGATCGGCCAAATGAAGAAGAAGAAGAAGAAGAATAGGAAAATAGGAAAAAAGGGAAAACAAGAAAAAAAAAAAAAAAAGAAAAAAGGAAAAAAAAAAGAAAAAAAGTAAAAAAAATATTTAAAAAATATTTAAAAATCAAAAGAAATTAATTTTGAACAAAATCAATTAACACGGTACCAAACGCAATTCTATTCCAAAATAAAAAAATTTTGGACAGTTACCAAACGCATTTTTTACTCGAATCAGTTCTCGGGAATAGAATAAAAAATAATCATTTCTAGTTAGAATCACCTCCGTGAACAGAATCGTTACCAAACGCGCCCTAAGAGGTGGTATTATCAAGTGTCAAGACCTAATACGGTGATTAAATCCATCGCATACCTAAAGACAACGTAAGCTACTAAGGTCCATAAAAAGACATATTCAGCTCACATATTTCCTATTCGTGATTAGTTTTTCAATCACATCGTTCACAAAATGAAAGCACACTACATGTTTTCTTGCTTACTACTTGATGCATTTTACTTGTCTTGAGAAACGCTATTTAGACTAAAATTGGTATAGAAAAATGATATAGCGTAGTATGGATGGACATTTTGGACATATTCATTATCTCACGTTTCAAATCCGTTTGTCAAAACACGCCTTGAAATTGCACCAAATTTTATGTTTCAATCTTAAAATATCTGTCAAAACACAGCCCCCAAATTGTACTCCATTGTACATTCCAATCTTGATATACAGTTTAGCCCACCTTTTTCCCTGGTAACAATTTGCACTCATTAGCCTAATGATTTTTCTAGCAATGGAACCCGAGCATCTTTCCAACGGCAAATACTTGTCGAGACTCGGTCCATGAAGTACTGGATCAATCACAACAACCATCATGCACCGCGGGGCGACTTGGGGTCCCGTGATATCCCGCTGCTGTAATTGCACCCGGTCGTCCGGCTTGGGTCCCGGCAAAGACTTTCTTCTCTGCAGCTCCCGTCTCTCCAGGTTGTTTGCGCTAATCAATGCATGATTGAGAGGGATGGATTGCGTTTTCCACGCCTCATGCAAAGTGGAGCTCGTGAATTCAGGCACCGGGAGAAGACGGGTCAGAAGAGATGGCTGAGGCTGACAAGGTGACCACACCATAGACCAGTTCACGTGAGTCATCTCAGTCAAGGCAAATCAAATGCTATTGTCTTCTCTGGTTTGAAATTGCAAAGCTGCATCTCAAAAAGAGGAAATAGCACTAAGTCATTGTCTTTAAGAGGAAGCAACATTCTTTTGAGAAAAGGGACATAAGAAGATTTCATTATATGCATTGGGAATACAGACAAGTGAATCGATAAAATAATCGGAAGGAAAGGATATCATATACTAAATTTACGTAGTTTGGTCCAAAAATGGTACCTACATCTATAAGGAGAATAACATATAATTTCATTATAGAAATTAATGATACAATGGAGATTACAATCACTCAAGCATTTAAAACACTCTCTTGATATTTTCCAGACCTCAATTACACCTTATAACTCATTAGGTGTTTAGCCCTTCACAATTCCTAGTAAAATCTCATTCAAGGAATTACACAAATTCTAATTACAAGTATTTAACTAGTAAATCACTATAGAGGTGTAAGTACCACAAGAAAGTTTCCCACTATTGAGAGATCCTACGTTTTGCTTGAGGAAGCTCTAACTCTCTTCGTCCTCTCTTCCCCTTTTATACACAATCAAGGGCCTCTTCATATATTATAATTTATTGTCCGAAAAATCTCCGCATGTTAAAATTGATGTGGAAACTACAATGAAATTAAAATTGAAAAGAATAAAAGAACGCATAGATTTATGTGAAAATCCTTGTAAAGAAAAACTGTAAGGGGAGGATAATCAAAATCCACCGTAAAAGTTCAAGAATTACGAAAGATGGTTAAAAAATCTAAAGGTTTTTCAGTTTGAGCTTCTTAACCTAATAATGTAAGAAAAACAATTTTTATATTACTTCTAAACCCTAACGTTTGTTCAAACCTAAAGAGAATTCAAGATATACTCAACGCCGCATTTATTATAGCATGAGAACAGATGAAGATAGTGGATGAAAGAGAAACTTGTCGGCTCCCTCCATAATCATTTGTCGGCTCCTTCAATTATTGTATAGGTAGTGGGATTTCCACATTTGCTGGCTAAGCAAATCTCTTCTCTAAATCCGGTTACAGCTCCGATAGTGCCAAAGAAAGAGAGTCAATAGAAGACGCATTTTCTCTTTGAAGCTTTTTTTGTCTTCTACGGATGCAGAGAGAGAGAGAGAGAGAGAGAGAGAGAGAGAGAGATGCAAAGTGAAATCTACGCCCAATCTTCTTCTTCTCACGATTTCGGCCGATCGTAAATGCAATCATGTGCAGCTGGACCAAAGAAGAAGTCCCCCAAAATCATGAGGTCAACTAATCTAATTTAGTTTAGACCTAGTATTATTCAACAAGCTCAAACTCGAGATATATCTAACAATATGTTTGATTTTGTCGATGATACTAATTATTGATTAATTACAAATCATGAGGCCGATCAATCTAATTTATCTTATACCGAGTATTGTTAATGGACTCAAACTCATGTTTTATGTGGTTTATGATACTAATCACTGATTAATTACAGAATGAACATATTTCGGAAATTCCCAAATTGGAAACGGAATATTTAGGAAATGCCCTAGAGATTTGTAGTTTTTATCTGAGGAGGGCATCTTTACAGATAATTCTGCTTGCAACAAAACAACGAACAAAACAACAGCCGATGCTCCAAATTTTCTGCCTTGATCAATGATAATATTGTAATGAGAGGGGGAAAAGGAATCATCCCTAGGCCTTTATTATCAGAACGGGATTGAAACGTTAGGACTTGTGATCCGAGTTGAGTGAAGTGAGGCTCTGCAAAGCTTCCTGGAGCAGCTTCTCGTCGGCTTCATCCCATGAATCGCGAAACGTCTCCAAATTCGCTTCGATGTTCTTTATTGTCGACGTGCAAATCCCTTTCCTCCATTCTTCCAAATGCGGGAACCCCACATTGTCCCCATATCTCTCACAATACTGCGCCAAACACGAACCGGCGTGAGTCTGGAGGGAACAAAATTCGTTTCGACATAGAAGAGGATAAGACGGCAAATCAAACGACACCTTTTCCGGGTTACCTCGAAATTGTCTATGTCATGAGTGTGGCGCTTTGGCACGCCAGCAGCATCAATGGAGTTGTAGAAGTCGTTGATCGACTGCGTCATCTCGTTCCATGTGGGCAAGGTTCTTTTTCCAGACAGAAGCTGAGCTATCCATTTGGCTTGCGACTCGAAGAATGGGAAACTTATGATCTGCGTCGAAAACCGAGTTTTAGGAGACCCAACCCGCAATTACATTTCAAGATTGGCCACCTAGATTTCCCAAACTACAAGTCCTCTTGTGACAAAGAGACTCTTTGGGAGAACTCATCCTGTGTCTTTATTCATGTCTCCGATCTGAACAAATTTACCCTACATTTCTCAATAAGTTCTGCTAAAATAAACCCTCGTTTCCTTTATTCTTCTCGTTTCATTGTCTCAAGTGTGCTTATTCAAAGTACATGAACTTGTTGAAATCAACTATAGATGCCTAATACCCATTGAAGAGTGCAATATGCCATGTGAATCGCAGCAAAAACCCTAGTTACCTTTCTAGGGATGCCAATGAATGACAGAGAAGGAGCAAGGGAAGGAGGGAAGGTGTGCTCGTAGAGAGGTCCCACTCTATCATCATCCACCACCACAATCCCTTTGGTGTCAAGAAATGGGAACGCGTATGAGTACCTACGTAAAGCAATATATTGTATTATTAGAGCCTGTTTGGTAACTATTTTGTTTTTCTATCTTTATGTTTTTTTTGTTCTCCATAACATAAAAAGAATAAAAATCCATTTGATAATGTCAACTAATTTTTCTACTCTTTGTAAAAACTGGTGGCCAGAGAATAGATTTGGAACAGAAATAAGAAGTGAAAAAAATATAGTATTTTGTTTCCAAAAACAAATTTTGAAACAATGTCATTTCTTTATCTTTTTTCTTTTTTTCCCTTCCTTCTTCTTCCTCCTTTGATCAATCGCCGGGTCTTGGCGATGGTCGACAATCGGCTTGAGACGAGGGCTGACGAGGTGGACCTCGCAGTGATTAGGCGAGGTTGAGGGGTGAGGCTCGACCTTGCCGAGCATGGCAAGGTTGAGCTTGCCTACCACCACAATGTCCACTTTGTCGGCCCTTGAATTTGGTAGGTCACTGATCATCACCAAGGCTCTGTGACCAGCCAAAAGAGGAAGAAGAAGGAAGGAAGGAAACAAAGAAAAGAAAAAGGAAAAATTCAAAAATAGTATAAGAGTCTTATAAAACTAAAAAAAAAATTCCATATCACGAAAATTTTTGAGCGTCTTACTAAATACTTTTTTTGCTTTTCTATCATGGGAATAGAAATTTTAGGGTTGTACCAAACACTTTTTTTCTGCTCAAAAACTTATTTAGGGAATAAAAATGAAAATAAATTATTTCTAAACAAAAATTGTTCTCAAGAATACAAATGTTACCGAACACATCCTTAGTATTGTTAAGTAAAAGGGAAAATAGAAGAAAACTCTATGGCTCAGATTCTGCTTTGCGTGGTCCATACATACATACATATATATATGGGAATTGAAAATGAATTAAGTGTAGTTTTGCGTGTTAGGAGAAAATCAAACATGTAAAAAGTTTCCTTTTACATTGTCACAACACTTTACCCGGTGCAGTACAAAATAGTGTCGGCGATTACGGACGAACCATCGATGAACAATACTGTTCCGTCTTCTTCAAGTGAATCTATCTGCAATTATAGTTAATGGAACCTTGAAAAAGTTCGAAGTCGAACAGATTGC
This sequence comes from Eucalyptus grandis, assembly GCF_016545825.1. Taxonomy (NCBI): domain Eukaryota; kingdom Viridiplantae; phylum Streptophyta; class Magnoliopsida; order Myrtales; family Myrtaceae; genus Eucalyptus; species Eucalyptus grandis. The sequence goes on from NC_052613.1 coordinate 7,121,308, forward strand.
GGCATGGTTTTAACGTAAAAAGAAAGAAGAAAATAAAAGAAACCACGCGGATGTGATAAAACAAGCCATACTCGAGGGCGAAGATGGAGATTGCGATGCTTATCAAGGACTTTGGACTGTCCTCCTGTAATGTCTAGAGATTTGGCACTGAGATGGACTTCTCTTCCCACTTCCGCAAGCTCCATTGATATCTCTTGACCGCTAACAAAATTACCAACCACCACCACAACCTGTAAATTATAATAAGCCAAAATCAAAGAGAATTATTATTGCATTGCTTTTGCCTCTCTAAGAGCAACTTTCTCATTGCCAGCTTCCTTCTAACCTCGTCGCGGCATGGCTCGGGGACTCTGTAAATGTGACTGTGAAATTGCTTCCTTTTCCATGTACCCATTCCTTTCATTTCCACAGAAAAACAAAGATTGAAACAGCGAGAAAAGATGGGGGCAAACTGTGTAAATTAATGTCGTGATCATGTTTATGATCAGTCAAAATAAGGCGAACGTGTATATCATCGTGACCTGGACTCGTGGTGCAAAGTCGAGAACTTTCTTTCATGATCCTTGACTTGACATGACATGAGCGGGAAAGAAGATCTACGATGAGCATGTTCTCTCTCAAGGTAACGCAAAAGAACAAAAAGAGGAAAGAGAGAGATTATTCTTTTGTAAACCTTTATAGGTTAAAAGAAACCCTAAGTTACCTTTAATGGAAGGCATTCTCGGACGAGAATAATGACCAGTTGCCACCACCACAGCATCAAAAACCTCCTCCACCATTTTCTCATCATTATCATCGTCACCCTTCGTGGTGATCTCTTTGCTCTTAACAACCCACCTCAAATCTTTCCCGTACTCACCATAATTCACCATCCCTACATGCTCAACCCTAGTGTTGAACCTGATCAGCTCTCTCAACCCAAACCAATCTACAAAATCTTGAAGATACAACAGAAGCTCCCTGTGCCCAGGGAACCTCCTCATGTCCCTATCTTTCTTCACCAAGAACGGGAAGTCTGTGAAACCCATGATCTCTCTCGGCCATACGAACCGCTGCGACTTGTACATGCTGCTGTGGACCCTGAGAAATGGTTCTCTTCCCAACGGGTCCTCGCCTTCCACGTTTGGCTCATATAGCCATTGGCCACCAATGTCATGGTTTTGCTCCAAGACCACGACGCTGTGGCCTTCCTTTCGCAACTCCCGGGCCGCCATGAGCCCCGACGGGCCAGCCCCAATCACGCACACATGCTTGGATTGGACTGCCGGCTCCTTGCAAGCCATGGTCGAGTGATGGGTGAGGGGTTGACGTGGAGTATATTTTTATCAGTGCTTTGGTGCAGTGTTGGGGTAATATATGAAGTAGGAGAGGGTGGGTTTTTATAGTTGAGGTCGGTGTTGATACAAGAGGGTTAGGACTGCAATTATGTTGGAAGAAATGATGGATGGCTTGCTGGGGACACAGAATCATTCTTTGGTACTTTACCTTACGTTTGGGGAAATGACTAAATACATTCTAGACCTATTAAAATTGTGTCAATTCAATCATAAACATTTTTTTGTGCTAATTTAATTGTAAACATTTTGCATTTGCGTCAATTCTGACCGACTAATGCTGACGTCAATGCTGGCCAATGCTGACATGGCAATTTTTAGATTTTTTTTTTCTTTTTTTCTTTTTTTTTTTTTTATTCCCCACAGTGGCCGGTGAGGCTTTGATGAGGGCTGTGATGCCCTCGCTAGCTGTAGACAAGGGTCACTGCCCTTTCTCAGTGTCATGGGTGAGGCCATGGCGAGGCTGCCCTCGCCCAAATTCGGGCGAGGCAGTGACCAACTTTAAACTTATGTGGCTTGCAAATCTTCCGTGCAAGGCCCCCTCCGTCTCTCTGTGCAAAGAATCGCCGAAAGCCCTGACCTTTTTGGTTGAAGTGATTGAGTATAAGCTCCATTGGTGCGTTGGAAAGACTCCATTGTCTTCTGTTGGACTGAATTCTGATGGCACTACTACCTAAAGTGAGTGGGATGCGGCAGGCATTTCGTCAAGCAACCGGAAGGATCAAGGCGACCCTGAGTTCGGACATAGCTCCGTCTTCCATCTCGAGGCGCGTCCACAGGTGAGACTGACTTCGTCCAGATTTGGGCGAGGCCGAGAGAAGGCTTTGTGGCCCTTGCCAGCCACTAAGGGAGAAAAAAGAAAAGAATGAAGACAGATAAAAAAAAGAAAAAGAAAAAAACTTTTAATATAAAATTTAAAAAAATTAGAAAATTGTCATGTCAACTAACAATCGGTGCCCGCATCAGTGCTAGCCGGCTAAAATTGACTAAATAAACTGAATTGACATAAATAAAAAAAAAAGGTTTAGATTGAATTAGTATAATTGCAATAGTTTTGAAACTTTTTGATATTTTTTCCTTTATATTCCATACTCTATTGTTGCTGTTGCAATTGGGTAATTTTCACTTGTTTTTTTTTTTTGGGAGCAAAGGTCATTTTCACTTGTTAACACTTTGTCTTTTCAAACAAATTGAAGAGTTTGATACTCTCTCTCTCTCTCTCTCTCTCTCTCTCTCTCTCTCTCTCTCTCTCTCTCTCTCTCTCTCTCTCTCTCTCTCTCTCTCTCTCTCTCTCTCTCTCTCTCTCTCTCTCTCTCTCTCTCTCCAAGCTTTTTCATCCCTTAGACTTTTGGAGGGGAGGGAATTGACATAGATCTCTCCCTCCCCTCCCTCGTTGCTTTTCCTTTTATTTCTTCTTGTTTCTTTCCATATTCTCTTGACCTAGTTTTAGATTTGGAAAGTTTGTTCTCCGATCTTATATTTGGGAGCTTTCTCTCTGATACTATTCTAGATTTAGAAGCTTTAATAAATAAGTAATTTGCCTCCAGTTTCAATGGTGTTCACGATAGCTTTCGTGTCAAATCTATGCTCGTTCAATGGGTTTTTCTTAAAAGTTTTGACAGCTCACTCTAACAAGTGTTAGATTTAATTTTGTTCAATATGTTTATGTTGTTTTCGTGTGATGATGGTGTTGGGGATGCTAAACCTAGGCGCACACCGTTGACAAAGTTGTAACTACAGTTAGAGATCCCAGCGTGTGCTCATTACTAATGATGACGTGTGATTCGGTGATTGGCTGTTGATCCTTTCACTTGGATGTATTCACATATCTGTTCATGAAGGACGGGTGTATGATTATCTCTACCAACCATGCTATGATGATGTACCTTGATTTTCCTTTCATATGTGCCACAACTCTAGCAATTTAAGGTTTTGTTTGAGATCACTAACAAGAAGTCTTTTCGAAATGCATAAATATTGACATGCAGAATTTTTATACACTGATCTTTTGTAAATTTTCATAATTTAAATAATAAGTACACGTGATAGTGAATATGTGTTGCATCTCTGCATCACCAGTCAATGTGACTGGTGAACTTGACTAAAATTAAATGCGACTGATATCTATAGAGGTACCTCAGAGTCATGGTTGGAGGGAATTTACTCCAATTAGGTTTTTAGGAAAACATGCACGGCCCTAATATTAAAGCCTGCTCCTCCTCTAGTTGGGGTAGTCTCTCAACGTGGTCTCTCCGTCAAATCAAAGAGACATTGCATAATATATACGTAAAGGTTATATTTCACATGTCAAGCTGGCGCAACTTTATTTGTACGATGAATGTTTCTATCTTTTTCCAAATGAATGGTCATAAAACGATCTATATAAAAGTCCATCAATAGCTATAAACAAGTATTGAGATCTGAAGGACAAGTAGATGATTGTTTTCCAGAATCCCACGCTCATATATCGTGCCATGTTTGGAACCCAGTCAAGTCAATCGAATTGTTTTTGGGGATGATAATCAAGTGATTCCTTAAAATCGTCTCAACACTCAATTAATTCTTTTAATATTTTTTTTATACGATGTTTGAATTCTTGCTTTGTGAATCGTATGATATAATGAAGTTGACCGAGAGGCAAGAAAGTTCACTTTCGCAATGGTCTCGAGAACAATAAAGGTTGATTATCAATCAAATACTGCTTTCCTGTATAATATACCACGAGGCCGCTGTTTGAAATGGCTTAAGAAAGCCTTCTTGAAAGGTGTCAAATATTGGGATGTGGGATCATATATACTTATCTTTTAGCCAAATTGACTCAATTGACAAAACATGAAAATGTTTAGGACTTACTTAGCAAATTGAAAGGTTTATAACTGAATTAACAAAAGTACGATAAATTTAGGACTTATATACAATTTTCCTTTTAAAAAGGCTTATGTAGTTTGGCTAACTTAAAGTGAGGAATTCTTTAGACTTTCTTACTATAACTTCATCTCTGTGATGACAATTGGAGGACTTGAGGGCCGATTTAAGGTGGATAAGTGTGATGACCCAAACCTAGGGCAGTACGGAGGGACGGACTAAGATCGCCTTGGTAGTACGCGGGCGAGGAGAGTGTGATGGCCTAAGCGGCGGTACACGGGGAGGAGGGATGGCGGTGCGTCCACACCTCGGTTTCCGAACGTGCGCAAGGAAGGGGTCCCTCTCTTGTCCCACATTGCCAAGGGAGAGTTTTGGGCTGATTATAAGACTTTGGTCCATTTAACTGTACATACGCGTTTTCTTGGGGTAGTATGGGCTACCATGAGAGGAACAAAACTATGAGGACTTAGTGTCCAAAGTGAACAATATGTGTACATGCCACAACAGTCCACGGCAATGAGAGTGTGATGGCCCAAACAGCGGTGAGTCCGCACCTCGGTCCCCGGATGTGCGCAAAGAAGGGGTCTGGATCCCTTTAACTATACATACGACTTAATATCCAAAGCGGACAATATGTGTACAATGAAGACCTAGGGTGTACGACAAGAAGACCCTTTGTCACATTTTCATTTGGTTTTGTGATATATGTTTAGTCCAAGATGCTGGATAATGAGAAGAAATGGCTTTCTTATCACCCTTTTCCGCTATAGATTTAAACTCACACACATATGTTTTGCTAATGACATGCAAGTATTTTGTAAGGGTTAATTGCTTCTCTTCAGAGTCTTCTTAGGTTTTTTTCGGGATTGTTGAAGTTAAATCGTGCCACTTTTTTGAAATTTTTAATGGCGGCTTCAAAAAAGAGTACTCCTATATATATATTCAGAAAAACATTTGAAAAAAGAAGGTATATCAGGCAATGTTGAAGGAGAATGAACCAAGACTCCATAAGATAAAATCTTGAATGGAAAAAGCATAGAGCGAGGAGAATTCCTCCACTCTTTATGTTAGAGAGTGGCAAGTTAATTAGGGCCGGACATTCTAATGGACATTATGCATTTGTTACATAACAATTCCCTAGAGGAAGGGCCAAGCAAGGGGCACAATGGGTAGGAAAAATTGAGGATATAGACTAGAAACGACCTCTCTTATGTCAATGCTGATACTTTTGTAGGATGTGATGATGATTTTGTGCAGCAAGCTCTCGAAATCTGTGGCTTTAAGGAGGGTGCTCTTCCAGTTGATATCTAAGATTTTTAAAAATCATTCTCGCCTTAGCCGGTCGGCAAAGATTTTTTTACTACAATGGGGTCCTTCTCCCGAGTTGAACATAGTGTTTTCGAGCACAAGTGAATTCAACGTAATTTTCAAATGCATTTATTTTACAAAAAATAAATAATTTGATTAATTTAAAAAAAAATTAATTGCATAACTTATAAAAATAAATTAACACAAAGCATCGTCCACAAAGAAATTTAGGCAAAAATTGTTATTGATAGTGTAATATTTCTCATTGACTAATTATTTTAAGCAATATAGGCGATTGTTTTTAGAAAATTATTTATCAAATCATTTATTTTTCGTGGAACAAATAAAGCCTTATTTTGTAATTTAGTTTTATATTTTTGTAAATGAACATGAGATAACGTGGGTCGGTCGATTCATGCATAACCCGTGCAAGTTTAACCTATATGTATATCCTTATTGTATCATGTGTACTAAGACCGTAGAGGTTGATATATAAACATTAATAACAAATAATTAATAAGTAGTTATGCATGGACGGTGGCTTTCATTAGCATGCCCTTCTAACAGCCCTTGACCCACCAAAATGTTTCCACAGTATAATCAATTTCTCTAAATATTTTGATTTATAAGTATAATGACTAGGTCTAAAGAGGACAAACCAGGGCGAGAGAGTCCAGACATGGAGCAACTCCTAGTAGACTTTTAGGACACCGAAAGTGGTAGGAATAAACGGAATTATGCATTGAGAGCGTTCAAGGATTATATATATGAAACTAGAATTAACTCAAGAGAGGCGCCTTTTGATGTAATGGGTTTTGAGTTTGAACACTACTAGGATGGACTACATGCTTAGAATGTGCTTACTTATATGTTAAAGGACAAAACCGTGAGGCTTAGTATGAGATGGGCAAAAATGGACAATACTTCTAGTGTGATAATCCAAGAATGTTACAATAACTAATTTATATCGCTTGTTTATGGGGTTTATATGCATGTGATCTCCCTCCACCCATTATTTCAAATTTTTGGGATAGACTTTCTAATATGATATCAGAGTCACGTTCTATATAGGTGAATTCTAATTCTGACGAGTTGGATTTTGCAGTGCATGTGATTCTCCACCTAGCATGGGAGAAAAATGGGTTAATTGTATGACTTGGACTATTCTAAGTCATCCAACTAAATCATCGGCCGTTGCATTCAAGACCAATTTTTTTTTTTTTTTTTTGGGTCGAATATTCAAGACCAATTTAGATGACGAGATTTGCTGACCCTAGGAGAGTTTTTGGATTTTGCCAAGTGCATGTGCTTCTCCACCCACTTGAACACCGACTTATTCAGTCCTTTTTTTATTTCTTTGTACATTAATGGTCACAGTCTTCTTAATTGTTCCGGCACCCCATCGTTGAAATTTCTTGGAGATCACCATTCCTTCGAACTTAACGTTCTTCGATTACGATACCTTTGCAATTGCACGTGGCGATAGAAGTTAGAGCACCTTCTCCCACGAGGATCCTTGCTTCCTCCGATAGCAATTCTTCACGTCTATTCAAACTTATTTGATTTATAAAGTGACTTTGATTATCTTTTTCGCAACTCGCCAAAACATTTCGTCGACTCAACATCTGATCTAACTTTGAAAATCAACGAGATGAGTGAACTCCACTTAAGAGATCATCAATCCTAAGAAAGTATCTTTTCGAGCATCTAGAAGAAAGGGATCGACCATAGGCCTAACCATCCTTCGAGAAAGGTTAGACGACGCATTTGGATCTAATGAATGGTCATGAAATGCAAGTCCAATTAAAAAAATTCAAGATCAAACCACAATAAAGTTGTGCACGTTCTCATTGGCCGCCACAATTGAAAATTTGGGTTGTTAAGAATCCCATGGCTACTCTTTTCAAGGAATGGGCATTAGCAAAATTCATATCAGAGAAAGATACGGTCCATGGGTTTAGGATGTTAGGATTTAGAATTGCTTTTGAAATGAGCACGTTTGAACTAACCACCACCTTATTGGACCTTGCTAGTTTGGGCATGATCAACTGTTGAGGAACATTTTAATCACTCGTGGACAAATGGGCGCCTTAGACTCAAACATCAAGTTCGGCCCGAACAGCCTTATCTTTTTGGTGACCCAAATAGGCTCGGGCTCATCCATCGATCAATTCTTGCTAAAAAAATATGGCTACTTCTGAAGATGAATTTCCGGGGTAGACCTCCCTCCCTTTTGGCCAAGAAAAGGTGCCTTGAACAGGTTATAAAGGACAAAGCCTTGTCCTTCCATCAAGTCCCTCCCATTGCGGCTAATAGGAGATTATTGCAAAGCTGGTCGCTCAACCCCCTTCATTTTGGCGAGCTGATGGATTTCGCCCTCCTCCTGGCTTCCTTCCGAGACGGCCCCTTACCAACCTTAGAGCCGTGCTTGGTTTCTTTTGTTGGTAGTGCTCTCTCTTTTCTATTTGTGTTGGTTTAGGCTTGCTGGTTCTGTGCCGTTGTTTGACCTTTTCCTTCCCTTGCCCTTGGCTTGGTTTCTTTTACCTTGGCCCCATTTCACTCGCTCTGACTTGTCGTCTACGTGAGTGCAAGTTTTTGGGACCGAGTTTTTGCTGTATAGCTATATATAGCTCTTTGGTTTAAAGTCAAAATATTTCTTACCTTCACCAAAGAAAATAAAAATAAATCTCTCTCTATTATATAATAGAGAGAGAGACTTAAATCCATGGTCACTCATTAGTGTCAATGCCATACTAAAATTGTGTGTGTGTGTGTGTGTGAGAGAGACACACACACACTTAAATCCATGGTCACTCACCACTCACTAGTTTCAGTACCATAACACAAAGCCTATAGGCTCAAGCCCAGTCCGAGCTTGTCAAAGCTGAAGAAAACGTGGGTCAGTCAATTCGAGGCCCATCAAAACCAGTTCTCATCTTAAATTCGAGGTGCATAAATCTTTGGAAAAGTCATTTTGACTTTTAAAGAAGTCGCGGAAAAGTTACAATTTGCAAACGACCCTAAAAAGATACGAATCGTTTTGAAGTAGAGCAATAATTTTCAAATGTATTTATTTTACAAAAAATAAATAATTTGATTATTTTTTTTAAATTAATTGCATAACTTCTAAAAATAAATTAACACAAAGCTTCGTCCACAAAGAAGTTTAGGCAAAAATTGTTATTGATAGTGTAAACATTTTTCATTGACTAATTATTTTAAGCAAAATAGAGAATTGTTTTTAGAAAATTATTTATCAAATCATTTATTTTTCGTGGAAAAAGCCTTATTTTCTAATTTAGTTTTATATTTTTGTAAATGAACATGAGATAACATGGGTCGGTCGATTCATGCATAACTCGTGCAAGTTTAACCTATATGTATATCCTTATTGTATCGTGTGTACTAAGACCATAGAGGCTGATATATAAACATTAATAACAAATAATTAATTAGTAGTTATGCATGGACGGTGGCTTTCATTAGCATGCCCTTCTAACAGCCCTTGACCCACCAAAATATTTCCACCGTATAATCAATTTCTCTAAATATTTTGATTTATAAGTATAATGACTAGGTCTGAAGAGGACAAACTAGGGCGAGAGAGTCCAGACATGGAGCAACTCCTAGTAGACTTTTAGGACACCGAAAGTGGTAGGAATAAACGGAATTATGCATTGAGAGCGTTCAAGGATTATATATATGAAACTAGAATTAACTCAAGAGAGGCGCCTTTTGATGTGATGGGTTTTGAGTTTGAACACTACTAGGATGGACTACATGCTTAGAATGTGCTTACTTATATGTTAAAGGACAAAACCGTGAGGCTTAGTATGAGATGGGCAAAAATGGACAATACTTCTAGTGTGATAATCCAAGAATGTTACAATAACTAATTTATATCGCTTGTTTACGGGATTTATATGCATGTGATCTCCCTCCACCCATTACTTCAAATTTTTGGGATAGACTTTCTAATATGATATCGGGGTCACATTCTATATATGTGAATTCTAATTCTGACGAGTTGGATTTTGCAGTGCATGTGATTCTCCACCTAGCATGGGAGAAAAATGGGTTAATTGTATGACTTGGACTATTCTAAGTCAGCCAACTAAATCATCGGCGGATGCATTCAAGACCAACTTCGACCACTGATTTTTTTCAGTTCTTTTCTTTTGCTTGGTGCATTAATGATCACAGTCATTTTAACGCAAGCTCGACACGCTAAAAGATTACTTGACCAAAAAAAAAAAAATGAGAATTGTCTTCTTAACCGTTAAGTTAGCCAAAAAAAAAAAAAAAAGAAAGGAAAGGAGAAATTATGGTTCCGATACCGTCCTTGAAATTGATTCGAGTTCTCTATTCCTTCGAACTTAACGTTTGATTACAGTACCTATGCAATTGCATGTGGCATTAGAAGTTAGAACTCCTTCTCCCATGGGGATTCTTGCTTCTTCCCATAGCAATTCATCATGTCTATTCAAGCTTGTTTGTTTTACAAAGTCACTTTGATTAACTTCTTCGCAACTTAACAAAATGGTTACTCAACCTTGTCCAGTCTTACTTTAAAAATCAATGAGACGAGTCAAATTCGCTAAAGAGGTCATTGATTCCAAAAAAGTTTTTTTTCGGAATATCTAGAAGAAAGGGATTGACCACAGGCCTAACCGATCATTTTGGACAAATTAGACGACACATTTGTATCTAATGGATGGGCTTGAAACCAGGGTCCAATTAAGAAGTTTCAAGACTAGGCCAGAATAAAGTTATATACATTCTTATCTATAGCCACAAATAAAAATTTGGGATAACTATCCTTCTCAAGGAATTGGCATTAGCAAAGTTCAGATCGGAACATGGGTTTACGATGTTAGGATTCAGAATTATTTTTTAAGTGGGTGAGTTTGAACTAATTATCGCCTTCTTGGACCTCATTGGACTTAACGGTACTCGATTTAGGACGCTACAGGGATAGGTGACACGCTGAGAAAGGGCCTACCTATATGCCAAAGATCAAAATCATGAGGTTCGGTAAGGGACAAGTGGAGACGAATGATACTCATCACTTGTTTACGAGGTTTATATACATGTGGTCTCCCTCTATCTATTAGTTTAAATTTTTGGGATAAACTTTCTAACTTAGTACCATAATTATGTTCTATCTTAGTTAATTCCACAACATTCGGACCCCATTCGTTAAATTACACTTGTCGTTCCTAATTCAATTTAGATGATGAGGATTGCTGGCCCTCGAAGAGTTTTTGGTGTGCATGTTATTCTCCATCTAGCAAGGGCAAAAAATGGGGTAATTATTTGACTGGGTCTCCTCTAAGTCAACCAACAAAATCATCGGCCCAAGCATTGAGACCAACGTGACCACTTGCCTTTGCAGTCTTTTTCTTTTGCTTGGTGCATTAATGGTCCCAGTCATTTTAAAGCAAGCTCAACATGCTAAAAGATTACTTGACGAAAAATAAAAATAAAATGAAAATGAGAAATGTCTTCTTAACCATTAAGTTATAGAAAAAATAGAAAAGGAAAGGACAGATGACGGTTCCGACACCGTCGTTGAATTCCTTCGAGCTTAATGTTTGATTTAATACCTACGCAATCGCATGTGGCGTTAGAAGTCAGAGCGTCTTACTTCGTGGGGATTCTTGCTTCCTCCGATGGCAATTCATCGTGTCTATTCAAGCTCGTTTGATTTACAAAGTCACTTTGATCTTCTTTTTCGCAACTCGCCAAAACAGTTGGTCTACTTGATTTTCGATCCCACCTAATTTGACTTTGAAAATCAATAAGATGGGTGAAATTCATTGAAGAGGTCATCCATCTTAAGGAAGTTTCTTTCGGAGAGTCTAGAAGAAAGGGATCGACCGCAGGCCTAGTCATTCTTTAGAAGATGATGGACAACGCATTTGGATCCAATGGATAGTCATGAAACCCCGGTCCAATTAAAAAGTTTCAAGACCGGACCGAAATAAAGTTATATACATTTTCGTTCACCGTCACAAATGAATTGGGTTGTTAGGGGATCTCATAACAACTCTTTTCGAGAAATGGGCATCGGCAAAGTTCTGATAGGAGAAAAATATGGTCAATAGGTTTAGGATGTTATGATTTAAAATTACTTTTGAAGTGGGCAAGCTAGAACTAACCATCACCTTCTTGGACCTCGCTAGTTCGGGAACATTTTTACGACTCATGGACAAAAGGATGCCTTTAGGCTTGAGATTGAGTTCGGCCCGACAATCCAACCCTGTCTTTTTGGCGACCAAATAGGTCCAGGCTTGTCCATTGATCAAGCCTTGCTAAAAAAAAAAGCATGGCTACTTCTGAATATGAATCTCTCTCTCTCTCTCTCTTTAGATCAGCCTTAAATCCATGGTCCCTGCTTAGTGCCAATGCCATACCAAAATTTAACACAAAGCCTATAGGCTCAAGCATAGTCAGGCCCAGTCTAAGCTTCTAAAAATAAAGGCAACGTAGGCCAGTCAATTCGAGGCCCATCAAAACCAGTTCTTGATTATTGATGCATCTTAACTTTTACGTGCATACAAATCATTTTGACTTTCGAAGAAGTAACAAAAAAGTGACAATGATCACTTTGCAAACGACCCTAAAACAACATAAATCGTTTTAAAGTAGAGCAGTATGGCATATATACATGCTTGAAACAAAGTTGTGAAGATCGGACATGAAAGCCGAGTGATCATGACATCGTGAATTGGTCAAAGCCACAATAACAAGTGAAAATATACCATGAGTTCTAATTTAATTCATTATCGTAGATAGTGTTTTATGGTCTTGCCTTATACGTGAACAATTTATATTGTTATGTTATATAAAACAAAAAACAATTACTTAATTTTAGGGGATTCCAACCTTTTCCGTTCCCTTAATTTTTTGTGATCGTTTAGTTTACAAATGACGTTTTGAAGTTAACAATTCTATTCTTATTTCTTAAATATTTACATATTACTTACCCCGGTTGTGGATGTTAGGGACAGCCATGTCAACACAATGGTGGCTAGCATGACCGTCTATGTGGTACCTGAATACGAGTAGATGTGGAAAGCCACAACCAAGTATATAGTTTTGGGGTACTAATAAAGAAGTTGGCCCTAAGGAGGCAGGCTATGGACAACAAAAAGTAGTACTTAGTGGAGTGGGTGAAGAGGGTCACGGGGAGCGGGCGCCAATTCGCCTAGTCCACCACACTCGTTGCGCTCATGGGGTTTAGATTGATGAAAGGCATTGAGGAGGTTCAAATTTAGGATTTCCTAGCTCTAATTTCACGTGAAATTTTATAAAATCACAGCTCAAATGAAGACATGATTTACTATACTAAAGCGGAAACAAGCCTATACAATCCCGATCGAAATCAAATTCCAACTTCGGTTAAAGGAGTTTTGGTTCTCTCTTTTTCGAACTGCTGTTGCAGAAATCGAATTTGAATGCAACGCCAATATACAAACACATGGCGTGCAACACAGCTCCTCCTCCTCCTCCTTCTTCATCTTCATCTTCATCTTCATTGCGAATGCTGTCGAAACCTTGAATCGCCACCAGACCATGAAGAGGCCTCTCACGCTAACCGCAAGAGCTCGCGGCTGGCGGGTCCGAGCTTACTTTTCCGCGTCGGCTTCGCCGGAGACCCGACCGCAGACGCCCGAACGCCAGAGCACCGCTGTCTCGACGAACCCGCCGGCGGCTGGCGCCCGCGCGAGCCCTGCGCCGGCCCGGCACGCCGTCCAAGCCTCCCTGATGAGCCTCGTCGAGAGTCATGTCCGTTCGGACTGGCGGGGCTCGCCTTCTCCTCTGTTGCTCCGGCTCGGCGAGCCCATCGATAGCAGGTTGTGCAGGCACGTGATCAGAGGCTACACGAGCCAGGGCAAGCACCTCCATTCCGTGTTCGTGTTCATCCAGATGCAGCGAGTCGGCGTGCGCCCCGACTCGTTCACGTTCGCTCCGGTCCTCAAGTCCGTCGCGCGGTTGTGCCTCCGGGAGATGGGGAGGTCCGTGCATGCTTACGCGGCCAAGGCGAACGTCGATGGCGACGTTTACGTGGGTACTTCGCTCGTTAATTTATACAGCGGGTGTATGCTGATCGGGGATGCCCATAAGGTGTTTGATGAAATGGGTGAGAGGAATTCTGTTTCTTGGAATGCGCTGATAACTGGTTACACCCATAATAGGAAATTTGCGGAAGCTCTCGATTTGTTTAGGGAAATGCAGGCTGATGGGGTCGAACTGACTGAGGTCACAATGGTGGGGGCTTTATCGGCTTGTGCTCACTTGGGGGCTTTGAGTCTCGGCAAGTGGATTCATGAGTATATCGACTGCTACGGATTAAGTTTGAATGAGTTTCTGGGTACTGCCCTGGTGGACATGTATGCTAAATGTGGAGCTGTAATGGAGATGGAGAAGGTTTTTATAACAATGCGAGCAAAAAATGTCTATACATGGAATGCCTTGATTTCGGGCTTCGCCATGAATGGACACGGTGAAGCTGCTTTACAGGCTTTCTCTAGGATGATAATGGAGAACCTGAAGCCTGATGGTGTCACATTTTTGGGCATATTGTGTGCTTGTTGTCACGAAGGTCTTGTTGATGAGGGGAAGAAGTACTTTAGGATCATGAAGGAGGAGTTTGGATTGCGTCCAGGAATTGAGCATTATGGATGTATGGTAGATTTACTTGGTCAAGCTGGATTGTTTAGTGAAGCTCTACATCTAGTCCAAAATATGGACTTGAAACCGGATCCAATCATTTGGCGGACTCTGCTGGGTGCTTGCCGAACCCACCGTAATGTTCCATTGGGCAGGTATGCGGCGAGGAAGCTTCTTGAGTTGGAGCCTACTAATGCCGAAAATTATGTTTTGCTTTCAAATATATATGCTCAGGATTCTATGTGGGATGAAATAGCACAATTGAGGGCAGTGATGAACCAAAGAGGAATTGCCAAAGTGGCTGGATGCAGCTCAATTGAAATTGGAAATGTAGTTTATGAATTTGTCGCATCGGATTGTCTAAAACCGGAGGTACGTGACTTATTGGATGACATAAGGAAGGAACTGAAGCAGATGGGTTATGCTGCAAACACTGGCTTGGCCTTGTATGACATTGAGGAAGAGGAAAAGGAAAGTTCTGTTGCATTTCACAGTGAGAAAATTGCTTTGGCATTCGGCCTTATGAAATCTCCTCCTGGATCAACTATAAGAATAGTTAAGAATCTTAGAGTTTGTCAAGACTGCCATGTCTTTTTTAAGCTCGTCTCATTGGTTTATAAGAGGGAGATCAGCCTTCGAGATAGAAATCAGTTCCATCATTTTGCTGGAGGCTCATGTTCCTGCAGAGATCACTGGTGATACCATCCATTACGGGCGATGTCAGAAAGTGTTTGCTCTTGCGGCCCCCTATTTTTTCCCAGGATACATTTGGTCGGAGTTTGTAAATGGAGCTTAAGCTATTGTCATTGTTCACCGGCACCAGATGAATTGTTTAAGTGAAGTGGAATGCATAAAGGCTTCTGTGAGGGTTTAGCAGCCAAGTCTGGTCCTTGTCTACACTATAAAGCCATTGGAACTTCTTGAACTATCTAGAGCTTCTTCCATTTGCACTGAATCTGGTTCTTGCTTGTGGTTTAATAGCAGGCTGGAAGTGAAGATCTTTTGCTCTTTGCAGAGATGAAGATGACGATCGAGAACTTATTGCTTCCTTTACAAGTATGTCTGTTTCTCAGCCTGTTTCTCAGCCCTCTGGGACGCCTTGTTCTTCTTGTCTTAATTGGTAAGTGTACTAAATATTTTCATAGAACTCTACATATTACTATTGCTATGTTTAATCTATGAATTATTCTTAGGTCCACTACCAGTGTGAAACTATCATTGCACATTCACCCTGAGATTAATAACATGTGTTTTTGGAGCTGGTTTTGCAACCAAACCTTTCCACATATCAACTGTCCAATGGTGAATGTGTAAACAATTTCTTATGCCGGTAGTGGACCTAATAAAAATCATTAATGTATATAAGCGATGTGATATATCCTCTATGGAGATTGAGAAATTTTAGGAGTGTCAGAATGATCAGCCAGTCAGAGCAAGATTCAAGTAGCCAGATTGATAGAGGGAGATACATGCCATAATGGTAGCTGAAAGTTTGTTTAAAATGAACTAGGAAAGGTACAGGAAAATCCTTCACAGCACATTATTGGAAGTACATACCGGCAAAGCGAAGATTAGGCTGTATCACTAGAGGCTTGTTGAAATTTTTACTAAGCATGAGGTTGCTGCAGCATCTTCTCCCCTCTACTTTTGGGCTGCTGATCTCCTATAGTCTCAAACCATAATGACCCAATATCTGCACTGTGATTTGGTTGATACACTGGATCATCTCAGCTGTCAAGTGGTTTTGCTATCTCCCACCTTCCATCTTCTGAAGAATGCATCAAATCCAACTATTGCCTCTTCCTAAGTGGAGTTCACTCATGATTCCATTTTTGTTGGCTTCTACGCTGCTCAGATTCTTGAGACTGCAGAGTTCTATATCTCCGAACCGCTCCCTTATTTCCTTCTTTTGAATATGGACCACCCAAGAACTCAGCCGATAAATTCATGTGACCTGAAGTGTCTCTCTTTACATCTTCAAACTTGAAGAAAAGCACTTTCCCTTGTTCCTCCAGACTTGCTCTGTAATATCCCAACACATGATCCCAAAAGGGTCCTGCAAGAGAAACCCCTCTGCAGAATTTCTCAAACGCCTCTTCTAAAGAAATTGATTCTCTCTCTCCCACCTTTACCTTCTCTGCTAGGAAAATCCAAAGAGAGACAAGAACATCACCAACATTTCTAGCTAGATAACTTAGAACCACTTCTAGTGATGGCATCCGGCAGTGCAGTGTAAGAGATATGAGTTGCAAGTAGTCTTGGAGAGGGAATGGAAGTCAAACTAGTAATTGGGTCATTCTTGTATGCTTGCAATTCCAAGGAAGGCATGCAAATATGGGGACTGCTTTTGAGCAAAGGGTGTGACGAGAGATGGAATTGGTGTCTCCTTTCAATGGTGTAGATTGAAGCCTTAAGCCATGTCGTGCCACATTTTGGGAAGGGGAAGGCGGCCAAGAAAATTTCCATGGGTTGTGTGATGAAGTGTTCTTGAGTCCATATGATTTTGGTGGGAAAAACCAGGTCATGCCAAAATCCTTAGTGCTGGTGTAGATAGTTGATTTAACGACCTTTTTCTTTAGGGAGAGTCGCTAGGATCTCTTCATATTTTGTGAAAATTGTGGCTTTCGCGTCTCCCGATTGTTGATTGCCCTTAGGTTCTGGGTTAAGGTGTTCATCGAAGAAGTAGAGGAAGAACCTAATGTTGAAGAGTATTTCACTTGCATGGTTTTGGGTTAAGGGGATTGTGAGGAGATGAGACATTTTAAGGTTGTTGAGAGATTTGGGTTTGAACTTCTTACAATGTATGCATGGAATTATAGGATATGAGACAAGTCACGGGATCATGTGAACTTTTGAACCGAAGGACTAAGGGCATGTTTAGTAACTATTTTGTTTCCGTAAACAATTTCTACTCATAAATAGTTTTGTCTGATTCTGTTCCTTGGACAAATTTTTGAACATTCGAATGCGTTTGATAACTGCACAAACTATCTCTTCTTGGAATAGAAAAAGAATAGGAATGCGTTTGGTACGATGGTCGAATTTTTTGTAACATAGAATTTCTTTTAATTTTTTTAATAATTTAATGAGATATTCTTTTTCCTTTCTTTTTTCCTTCTCTTCTTCCTCATTCTAATGGCGACATCGCCCAACCACAGCAAGGCTCTAGCGAGGTTGCTGAACCTTGTCTTTGGACGATCACCAAGCATCATCAAGTTTGGCGATCGACTAGAGGAGGAAGAAGAAGGAAAGAAATGGAGAAGAAGAAAAGAAAATGAAATAAATGGCTTGATTTTAGAATTGTTCCTGAGAACAAAAAAATAATGTTCTAGATCTATTCTCAGGAGTAGAAAAATTAGTTGACATTATCAAAAGGATTTTTGTTCTTTTTTTGTTTTGAGGAACGAAAGAAAAGAAATAGCCAAGAATTGGCTGATTACTAAACAGGCACTAAGAGAGACAAATTGCATCCGCATGTCCTCTCATTCCCAATTCGTGTCAATCTTGCGTAGGTCCCACCCACCCACCCCCACCCCCACCCAAAGGAAAAAAAAAAAGAAAAATGAAAAGAAGAAGGTATCTTTGTCTAATTCTGGAGTATTATGATGATGTTTGCTCTGTATTAAGTTGATAATCATTGTATCTTCATGCTTTATTTTACCTCATGTGAACGAATCGGAATCATAAAAGTATTGGTGTTTCTGCTTTTGTAGTTATTGGATTGGTAAGTACAAAAATGCTGAATATGGAGCCAAAATGGGAAAAGATTATAAGGAGCTAAAAAAAGTCACATAGATGCTAAGAGGTGACATTATCTAGTGTCAAGACCCAATCGGGTGATTAAGTGGATCGCATACCTAAAAACAATGTAAGCTGTTATGCTAAGGTTCAAATTTAGACATATTCGCCTCACATGTTTCCATTCGTGATTAATCTTTCAATCACATTGTTTACAAGACGAGTGTACACTATATGTTTCCGTGCTTACCGTATGATGCATTTTATTTGGATCGAGAAATGCTATTTAGACTAAAATTGCTATAGAAAATTATATAGCCTAGTATGAATTGACATTTTGGACATATTCATAATGTCGCGTTTCAAATCTATTTGTCAAAACACGCCTTGACTTTGCACTAAATTTCATGTTTCAATCGTAATATCTGTCAAAACACGCCTTCAAACCGTACTGCATAATATACAGTTTAGTCTACCTTTTCCCTGGTAACGTTTTGCACTATAAGCCTAATGTTTTTTCTAGCAGTGGAACCTGAGTCTCTTTCTGACAGCAAATAGTTGTCAGGACTCCATCCATGATGTACCGGATCAATCACGACTACTATTACGCATGGTGACTTGGGTCCAGGCAAGACTTTCTTCTCTGCAGCTACCACCCCTCCAGGCTGTTTCCCTCAATGGTGCAAACTAATCAATGCATGACTGAGGGGGGATTGGCTGCCTTTTGCACGCCTCATGCAAAGTTGAGCTCGTGACAGGCACAGGGAAAAGATAAGACAAAAGAAATGGCTGTCAAAGTGACCAGACCATAAACCAATTCCCGTGAGTCTTCTCAGTCAAGGCAAATCGAATGCTATATTGTCTTCTTTGGTTTGAAATTGCAAAGCTGCATCTCAAAAAGACGCTTCTTGGTAGTTCATTACTGCAGCTATCTCTGGTACAGAAATAGCACCAAGTTATTGTCTCTAAGAGGAACCAGCATTCTCTAGAGAAAAGGGAAATAAGAAGATCTCATTATATGTTTGATTTTGTTTATGACACTAATTATTGATAAATTACAAATTGAACATATTCGAAAATTCCCAAATGGAAACGGAAAAATAAGGAAATGCCCCAGAGATTTGTAGTTTCTATTCGATCAGGGCATCTTTGCAGATAATTCTGCTTGCAACAAAACAATCGCCGATACTCCAAAAAATTTTGCCCTGATGAATGATAATCCTGTAATGACAAGGAGAAAAGGCATGATTTCTTGGCCTTAATTATCAAGGACGCTCGGACTGCGATTGAAATGTTAGGACTTGTGATCCAAGTTGAGTGAAGTGAGGGCTCTGAAATGCTTCTTGGAGCAGCTTCTCGTCGCCTTCGTCCCATGAATCGCGGAACGTCTCCAAGTTCACCACCAGATTTTTAGTGTCGATATGCAAAGCTCTTTCCTCCATTCTTCCAAATGTGGGAAATCCACATGGTCCCCATATCTCTCACAATACTGCGCCAGACACAAACCGGCATGAGTACCGAGGGAACGAATTTCGCTTCAACATAAAAGATGATCAGATGGCAACCAAATGACATTTTTTCTGGGTTACCTCGAAATTTGCTATGTCATGAGTGTTGTGCTTCGGCAAACCAGCGGCATCAGTGGAGTTGTAGAAGTCCTTGATCGACTGCATCATCTCGTTCCATGGGGGCAACGTTCTTTTTCCAGACAGAAGTTGAGCAATCCATATGGCTTGCGACTCGAAGAAAGGAAAGCCTATGATCTGCGTCGAAAACCGAGTTTTAGAAGATCCGAAAGACGATATGGCCTGCGGCCATGAGATAGAACACTGGAAGATACGCTTGTGCACATTGGCAATCAACTACGAGTCCTCTTGCGACAAAGAGACCCTTTTGATGAACTCATCCACGTCTTTGTCCATGTCTTGGAACGGAACATATTGACCCTACGTTTCTCAATAAGTTATATTAAAAAAATCCTTGGTTTCTTAAGTTCTTCTCGTTTCTTTATCTCGAGTGAGCTTAATCCAAATGACATAATCTTGTTGAAATTGTAAGTTTCGAAATATAGAAGCTGAAAATAAGAACACCCAATCAACTATAGATGCCGGATACTCGTAGGAGAGTGCAATATGCGATGTGAACCGCAGCAAAAACCCTAGTTACCTTTCTAGGGATGCCAACGAAGGATAGAGAAGGAGCAAGGGAAGGAGGGAAGGTGTGCTCGTAGAGAGGTCCCACTCTATCATCATCCACCACCACAATCCCTTTGGTGTCAAGAAATGGGAACGAATATGAGTACCTGCACCACACAAGATTAATTCGGCACGTCTCTACAATTATTTATTTCATGTCTCTACGTAAAGCAATATATTGTAACATTAGCGTGGCAAAGCAAAGGGGAAAAGAGAAGAAATTTTTTTGGCTGCCCTTCTGCTTTGCGTGGTCCATATCATAATTGAAAATGAGTATAGTAGATCTTGCACGTAGCGGGAAAATCAAACATGAAAAAATGTTCCTTTTGCATTGCCAAAACACATTACCCAGTGCAGTACAAAATAGTGTCGGCGATTACGGACGAACCATCGACGAACAATACTGTTCCATCTTCTTCAAGTGAATCTATCTGCAATTATCATTAATGGACGTTGAAAAACTTTGAAGAAAAGGATTTCAGCATGCTTTTAACATAAAAGAAGAAAATAAACCACGCTGATGTGATAAAACAAGCCATACTTGAGGGCGAAGATAGAGATTGTGATGCTTGTCAAGGACTTTGGACAATCCTTCAGTGATGTCGAGAGATTTGGCACTGAGATGGACTTCTCTTGCCACTCCCGCAATCTCCATCGATATGTCCTGACCGCTAAACGAATTACCAACCACCACCACAACCTGTAAAGTATAAGAAGCCAAGATCAGAAAGAATTTTTATTATTGCATTTGTTTTTGCCTATCTAAGAAGAACTTTCTCATTGCCAACTTCCTTCTTACCTCGTTGCGGTATGGTTCCGGGACTCTGTAAATGTGACTATGAAATTGCTTCATTTTCCATGTGCCCATACCTTTGATTTCCACAGAAAAAAACAAAGATTGAAACAGGAAGGAAAGTGGGGGGAAAACTATATTAATTAATGTCATAATCATGTTTATGTTCAGTCAAAATGTAGAGAACGTGTATCATTGTGACCTCTTGACAGGGACTCGTGGGGCAAAGTCAAGAACTTTCTTTCATGGTCCTTGACATGACATGAGCGTGAAAGAAAAGCAATGATGAGCATGTTCTATCTCAAGGTAACACAAAAGAACAAAAAGAGATTAGTTGAGGAAGGAGAGAGATTATTTTTTTGTAAACCTACTGGAGATTAAAAGATATTAAGTTACCTTTAATGGAAGGCATTCTTGGATGAGAATAATGACCAGTCGCCACCACCACAGCATCATAGACCTCCTCCACCATTTTCTCATCATCATCGTCACTTTTCGTGATGATCTCTTTGCTCTTAACAACCCACCTCAAATCTTTCCCGAACTCCCCATAATCCACCATCCCTACATGCTCAACCCTAATGTTGAATCTGATCAACTCTCTCAACCCAAACCACTCTACAAAATCTTGAAGATACAACAGAACCTCCCTATGCCCAGGGAACCTCCTCATGTCCCTATCTCTCTTCACCAAGAACGGGAAGTCGCTGAAGCCCATGATCTCTCTCGCCGACAAGAGCCGCAGCGACTCGTACATGCTACTGTGGACCTTGAGAAATGGGTCTCTCCCCAAGGGGTCCTCGCCTTCCACGTCTGGCTCGTAGAGCCATTGGCCACCAATGTCATGGTTTTGCTCCAGGACCACGACGCTGTGGCCTTCCTTTCGCAACTCCCGGGCCACCACGAGCCCCGATGGGCCAGCCCCGATCACGCATACATGCTTGGATCGGATCCCTGGCTTATCGGAGACCATGGTCGCGTGATGGGTGAGGGGTTGACGAGGAGTATATCAATATGGGGACGAAGGAAGTTTGGTTTAGTGCTCTGGTGTAGTATTGGGGTAATATATGAAGAAGGAGAGGATGGGGTTTTATAGCTGAGGTTGGTATTGATACAAGAGAGTTGTAACAGCAATTATGTTGGAGGGACAGATGGATGCTTGCTGGGGACACAACGAAAATTTAATCATTCTTTGGTACTGTACATTTTGCTTCGTACTCCATCGTCGCAATTGGGTAAATATCACTTTCAACTTTTTCTTTTCACAAATCTCGTAACTCTCGCCTCGACATGACTTCTATAGAAAGAATTTTCGAAATGCATAAAAAATTGATGGGTAGAATTACATAAACACCGATCTTCAATTCAAATAAGAGAAAAAGCTTCCAAAAAAAAATTCCAAACTATACTTACTATAACACATTTATCTAGAACTTCCTTTTATGATATTAAAACTCAAAACTATACTTATTGTGACACCTTTTTTATGACATAAAAAGTCTCATATTTATACCTATATGACACATTTACAATATGTTAAGATTTCATTAAATTAAACTAAAATTCTATTTAGATCACACGGGTGCCATGTTAACATTGTTTGCTTTCCGGATTAATTTTTAATGACACTAATTGGTAAAACTTTGATAAAGGATTGTGTCACATAGGTGTAAATTTGAGATTTTCTGTGTCACAAAAAAAAATTAGGATAAATGTGTCACAACAAGGCATAATTTAAAGTTTTTGGTGACTTTTGTTCTTTGAAAAATAAGTAGATGTGGCAGTGAATTTGTGTTACGCATGTGCATCGTAAGTCAATGTGATGGTGAGCTCTTATTGGCAAGCAAATAAAGATTAGTCCTGTTGAAGGGGTTACATCTCTTGTGTGGCAAACTTAACTAAAACTAAATGCGGCTGATATCTAGACAGGTATCTTATAGTCATGGTTGGAGAGAGTTTCCTCTAATTAGGGTTGTACTAAAACATGCATGGCCCTAATATTAAAGCCTTCTCCTCCTATAGTTGGGTTAGTCTCTCAACGTGGCCTCTTTGTCAAATCATAGAGAAATTGCGTAACATATACATAAGGATTATATTTCACATGTCAAGTCGGCCCGACTTTATTTATACAATTAGTGTTTTTTTTATCTTTTTCCAAATGAATTGTAATAAAAGCGATATATATATATAGAAAAGAAGGATTACACAAACCCATGTATCCCATGTGCCATATGGAAGTCCATTAATAGCTTTAAACAAGTTTTGAGATCTAAAGTACAAGTAGAGGATTGTTTTCCAGGTTCTCACGTTCATATAAGTTGCCATGTTTGGAGCACAGACAAGTCAATCATATTGATTTTGGGGAGGATCATCAAGTGGATCATTAGAATCGTCTCAATACCCAATTTAATTCTTTTAATATTTGCTTTATACGATGCTTGCTTTCCTGCTTTGTGAATCATATGATATGATGAGGTTGACCGAGAGGCAAGAAAGTTCGCTTAGGTAATGGTCTCGAGAACAATAAAAGCTGATTGTCAATCAAAACTACTTTTCTGAATAATACACCATAAGGTTGTTTAAAATGGCTTACTTTACTTGGCTAATTTTAAGAAAGCCTCCTTGAAAAGTGTCAAATATTGGGATGCGAAATCATACTGATCTTTTATAAATTACCAAACTTTAAACTTTTTTTTGTCTTTTCACGGTCAATTTTTTTCAAGAAAAGGCCTAATAATTAGTAGAAACGTTGACATAAATAACCTGCATATATAAGGAAAGTTATCAAAAAAAAATCATAAACTTATTATATAAATGACAATTCACTCCCAAATCTTTTAACTTGACTAATCTAATACTAAACATTTTGCCGATTTGCCTATATAGTCATTTCAGTTAATTTATATAGCAAATAGTTAACGTTGACACCAATCATCCTATGGGATTGGCTAACAATGATATGGACATTTTTTTTTCTTTTGCATTTTTTAAGAAATATGATTTGATTTTCCTTCATTTTTCTTGTCTAGAAGGGAAAAAAGGAGAGACAAGAAAAATTAAGGAAAATTAAAAAAATTTAAAAAATTATAGATAATTTTAAAAATGAAAAGAATTGTTAACATTAACACTTGTCGTGCCATGTAGGATAAGTGACTACGTCAATGATTACTAATAAAAATTGATCGAAATGACTATATTTGCAAATCATCAAAATGTTGAAGAATGAATTAGTCAAATTGAAAGGTTTAGACTGAATTAGAGTCTATATAATAGATTTGAGACTTTTTCGGTAAGTATCCCTATATATAAATACGTAATTTTGGTTTATTACAGAATGCATGTTGATGCGATGGTGAACTTATATTGGCAAATATTGATTTATCCTTCTAAGATAATATCGAAGGGCTGGGAAAAAATACATATGGGGACGCATTTTGTGCCTGGCAAACTTAATCAAAATTAATTTGTATACTTGTTATCCAAAATTATGATTGGAAGGAGTTAGCTTCAATTAAGGTAGTAGGAAACATGCATGGTCCTAATATCAAAGGGGCAAGAAAGTTACAAATGGCGGTACATTTCATGCGTTACAAACTTAATTAAAATTTAACACGGGTGAAGTCTATACTTGTAAGCCAAAGTTATGGTTGGAAAGTTACAAATAATGGCACATTTCATGCATGACAAACTCAATTAAAATTTGATACGGGTGAAGTCTACACTTGTAACGAAAGTAATGGTTGGAGGGGTTTTTTTCGTATCTAACATGAATGGCCCTAATATTAAAGCCTTCTACTTCTATAGTTGGGATGGTTACATTATTTTCTCAACATGGATTCTCTGTCAAATTATCTGGAAATTGTATGATACACGTGTAAGCATTATATATCATATTTCAAGCTGGCACGACTTTATTTATTCGATTAGCGTTTTCAATCTTTTGAAATCAACTAATTGTCTAATGAATAGTCATTGTAGCAATCTATGTAGAAAGGAAGGATCACGCAATACATGTAACACATCATCACGTGTATCGAAATAGAAATCGGCTAATAGTTTTATACAGGATTGATTTCCAGATCCTCACTCTATTATCATCACGTCTCCTGCTAGGAGAATAGTCGAGTCAATCATATTGTTTCTGAATGATCATGAAGTGGATCATGAGACTCGTCTCAATACTCAGTTGATTCTTTCGGTAATTGTTTACAGAACGCTTGATTTCTTGCTTTGGGAGTCAAGTGTATGATGGGGTTGATTGAAAGGCAAGAAAGTTTTCTTTTACAATGGTTTCAAGCTAATTACCAAGCAAATACAACTTTTCAGCATAATGTAGCTTGACAAGCCAAATGCTTAAGCTATTACATGCAAGCAAATTTAGAGACAATACGTGAAATTTAACTAACGAAGGTGAACACTCACACGTGAAAGGAATAACTCTGACATCATCTTAGTAATTCCAATC
This sequence comes from Eucalyptus grandis, assembly GCF_016545825.1. Classification (NCBI taxonomy): domain Eukaryota; kingdom Viridiplantae; phylum Streptophyta; class Magnoliopsida; order Myrtales; family Myrtaceae; genus Eucalyptus; species Eucalyptus grandis. Next base: position 7,146,682 of record NC_052613.1, read on the forward strand.
TAAAAGTTTAGACTATTAGGTGAAGGTGACCATATATATACAAAGAACGTATAAGATTCATTGTCAAGTGATATTGGACAATATTTCAATAAGGTTGTTTAAAAGGGCTCATGTACTTTGGCTAAGTGAAAAATTCTCTATCGACTTTCCCACTATAACTTGATCTCTTTGATGATTAATGGAGGACTTGAGGGCTGTTTTATCAAAGGTTCTACCATATTGATATGTTAAGGGGGAAAAGGCTGTACGACAAGGAGACCTTTGTCGCCTTAGCTTTTGGTTTTGGTGATTAATGTTCTGTCCAAGATGTTGGATAATGCTTGTCGAGAAGAAATCACTCTCTTATCACCCTTTTCTGCTATGGATTTAAACTAACACGTTTGGGTTTTGCTGATGGTGTGCTAGCATTTGGTAAGGGTGACGTTGCTTCTCTTAAGGTCCTCTTCAGGTTTTTTTTTCCATGTTTTATGGTATGTCTGGATTGAAGTCAAACACTACCAAGACTGAGGTACTTTTTGCAGGATGTGACCGTGGTTTTGTGCAGCAAGCTATTGAAATCTATGGCTTTGAGGAGGGTGCTCCACCAGTTGATATCTAGGACTCTCTCTGATTTATGGAAGATTATCTGCTCATGATTGTGAAGTCCTAACAAATAAGATTGTTGGTAGGTTCTAGAGTTGGACATCTAAGAATTTATCTTACACAGGGAGCATGACTAATTGTTGGAGTCTTAAGTTTTCATTCTGCCTTAGAAAATGGGGAAGTTCATTGAGCTAAGATTTGCTAGCATTCTTTGGACAGGTACTCCATCTAATCTCGAGGAGCTAAGTTTTCTGGGAATGTTATGTGCGGACCTAGAAAAGGAGGTTTTAACTTAAGGAGATTCCTTACTTGGAACCAAGCATGCATCATGAGATATAATTGATTTCTTCTTAGTCAGTTTGGCTTTAGTTGGATGGCATGGATTCACTGCTATCCACTTAATGGGAAGAGTCTATGGATCTTAAAAATTTCACTAGATTTTTCTTACGCTTGGAAGTAAATCTTGAAGACTCGTGATCTAATTAAACCCTTACATACAATGTAATAGTGGTGATGGATGACAGATTTTCTTGTGGCACGGCCCGGTTGCAACCTTAAGCTGTCTTGTCCCGTATGTTCACGTGGCAACCTTTAGTTCATCCTGGGAGATATTGGAAAGAAATGGGTTACCGAATCTTTGAGAACACTATGCACTATATGGGGTTTTGGGATAGACATAATCTGCTTAAAAAACTTGTCAATGTACAGTTTGGGCTTGCGGCAAGACAGGGTCCACCCGCAATCTTTCTGCGTTCATACACTTTTTTACTCATCGAGAAAAGAAAAGGAGGGAGAGAGAGAAGAGAAGAAGAAAAAGGAGAAGCCATGATGATTTTATGCTAAAGTATTGCCCCTTCTTCAAGCCAAGGGGACATGAGCCATCATGAACAGTGGTCACGAACAGCATGATTTCCATTCAAAGCATATGATTGGTAAACCTAACAGATATCCCTCTCTTTCATTAACAAAACCCAAACCCGAAGGGAGAGATCTGGGATATGCATGGTTCATGCTCACTTCTTGTGGGGGCATGTATTGTTGATTTCCAAGGAAGAAAGAAAAAGAGGGGCCCTCGTCTTGCCTTATGTTTTTTGTCTTTTCCTTTTCTTAATTATCATGAATGGGTGGAAGTCAGCAAAGTTTATGTCCTCAAGATCATGAGCCAGCCTACGCGTTTATGTCCAGTTGCTAAGAAATGAATAAACAATACGTTGAGAGCTCTGTATAGATGGCTATGATTATCATATGAATTTATTTGCTCCGTTAGATGTAAAACTTGCACGACGAGCCTCACTCGTGAATCATGATTTCATCTATAACTATACATATAAATGGCCTAGCATTACTAAGAATAACCCCACTAAGCAGGAAAAAAAGAAGAAGAAAAAAGCATCGGTCAATATCATCGCATGCACCGATTCTCTCAAACACTTACCAGATCATGTAAATCTCTCTCGTATCTTACCAAATCCATTTGTCTATATTTATTAGACACGCATAAAATTGAGCTAACTCACCAGAATAATCAACTCCCTCCCTCCCTCTCGCTGTCTCTCTGCTAAAAGACTGGTCAAAGCTCAGAGTCTTTTTGACCAAAGAAATCTGCAAGGTCCCCTGATTGCTCTGCTCCTTTTCTCTTGCAAAAAGAAGGCTTTATCCCTCGTTCATTTGTCTCTTTCATGATCACTGCAGAGAGCGTCGAGGCGGGGCTATAGAAAGGGATCTTGCTCTGGACGTGATTATAATCAGCACCCTGCAACGGCCAAAATCTATTAACTTAAAAGAAAAGAAAAGCATCGAATCATGCATAAACCGGTACGTAGATACCATCAAAGCCCTATTCGCCATGATTCGTCAAGCTTTTTGTCCTCCCTTTTGGAATCTTCCATTATAAGTCGCAGGGCTTTGAGTTTTGACTGAGAAGGGGTCCTTTCACCAAGTTGAGTATAGAGTTTTCAAGCTCTGAGTAAATTTAGTACCCATTTGGTAACCATCTCAATAGTGACTGATTTTGATTTTTTGTTTCCAGGAGTAGTTTGGGAATAGAATTGCATTTGGTAAAATTTTTGTTCCCGAAAACAGATTTTGAGTAGAATAAAAAAAAATTGATTCTTATTCCGGGAAAAAAAAAAGAATCAAAACAAGTAGAACTCTTCTTCTCCCCTCCTCTGTTGCTGTCCGTTGTCGTCCGCCGCCATCGTTTGCTGGTCACCAGCAACTAGTCTGGCGAGCTTGTCAAAGGCAAGCCTAGCCTCGCGAGGCCGGACGAGGGCGGGCAAGCCTCGCCGAGGCCACTCGTTAAAGGAGAATAAGAATAGGAGAAAAGGGAAAAAAAGAAAAGAAAAAAAAAGGAAAAAAGTATAAAATTATTTAAAAATTAAAATAAATTGATTTGGAACAGAATCAATGAGCATGGTACCAAACGTAATTCTATTCCAGAATCAGAAAATTTGGACAGTTACCAAACAGCTTAAAATGCTTAGAAACTGTTCTCGGGAATAAAATGAAAAAAAAATCATTTCTGATCAGAATCTGTTCCCTGGAACAAAATCGTTACCAAACGCGCCCTTAGTGTAATTTTGAATATATTTATTTCACAAAAAATGAATGATTAAAAATGCATTTTTCTAGTAAATGAACGAAAAACATTTTTATTGTGCACAAAAATATTTAGACGTAAATTTTTATAGATGATGGAAATATTTCTCATTGACAAATTACTTCAAGTGATAATCAAACTTTTTTAGCAAATTATTTTCTAAATTATTCATTTTTCGCGAAACAAATGGAGTCTTAATTTCTAATTTACTTTTATACTTTTGTTTATGATGATAACATGGGTCGATCGATTCATATATAACTCACGCAAGTTTAACTATATGTAAATTGATTAACAATCACGTGTACTAAGACCCTGTAGGCTAATATGTAAGATATTCATAACAAATAATTAATTAGTAGTTACGCATGGACGTTATGCCCTTCTAACAGCCGTTGAGCCACCAAAATGTTTCCTTAGTTTTATCGATCTTTTTAAATATTCAGATTTACAGGTGTAACAATTAGGTCTCACCATGGCAAGAGAGCCCGGACAAGGAGCGACTCTTGATAAGCTTTTAAGATAGCAAAAGTGGTAGAAATGAACCGGATTGAATATTGATTAGGGGTAAAACATTCTTAAATCATATATGTGAATCTGAAATCAACTCATGAAAAGTGTCTTTTAACGTAATGGTGCTCGAGTTAGAATACTATCAGAATGAATGACCTATTGAAAAAGTGTCTATCTATATGTCAAAGGACAAAACCGTGAAGGTCAATATGGGACGAACGAAAATGGACAATAATTTTAGTGAGGTAATTAAAAAATGTCACGATAACTAACTCACATCATTTATTTAAGGCGTTTAAATGCTCTTATATGTATGTGTCTCCCTTCAACTCTTTATTTAAACTTTTAGGATGGACTTTCTAACATGGTATCGGAATGATATTCTATCTTAGTTAATTCCATATATGCAGATTTCCGTTCGTCAAATTACACGTGCCCTTCCTAATTCAATTTAGATGACGAGATTTGCTGACCCTAGGAGAGTTTTTGGATTTTGCCAAATGCATGTGCTTCTCCACCCACTTGACCACCGACTTATTCAGTCCTTTTTTTTTTTTTTCTTTGTACATTAATGGTCACAGTCTTCTTAATTGTTCCGGCACCCCATCGTTGAAATTTCTTGGAGATCACCATTCCTTCGAACTTAACGTTCTTCGATTACGATACCTTTGCAATTGCACGTGGCAATAGAAGTTAGAGCACCTTCTCCCACGAGGATTCTTGCTTCCTCCGATAGCAATTCTTCACGTCTATTCAAACTTATTTGATTTACAAAGTGACTTTTGATTATCTTTTTCGCAACTCGCCAAAACATTTCGTCGACTCAACATCTGATCTAACTTTGAAAATCAACGAGATGAGTGAACTCCACTTAAGAGACCATCGATCCTAAGAAAGTATCTTTTTGAGCATCTAGAAGAAAGGGATCGACCATAGGCCTAACCATCCTTCGGGAAAGGTTAGACGACGCATTTGGATCTAATGGGCATGAAATGCAAGTCCAATTAAAAAATTTCAAGATCGAACCACAATAAAGTTGTGCACGTTCTCATTGGCTGCCACAATTGAAAATTTGGGTTGTTAGGAATCCCATAGCAATTCTTCACGTCTATTCAAACTTATTTGATTTACAAAGGACTTTGATTATCTTTTTCGCAACTCGCCAAAACATTTCGTCGACTCAACATCTGATCTAACTTTGAAAATCAACGAGATGAGTGAACTCCACTTAAGGGATCATCGATCCTAAGAAAGTATCTTTTCGAGCATCTAGAAGAAAGGGATCGACCACAGGCCTAACCATCCTTCGAGAAAGGTTAGACGAAGCGAGCATCTAGAAGAAAGGGATCGACCATAGGCCTAACCATCCTTCGAGAAAGGTTAGACGACGCATTTGGATCTAATGAATGGTCATGAAATGCAAGTCCAATTAAAAAATTTCAAGATCGAACCACAATAAAGTTGTGCACGTTCTCATTGGCCGCCACAATTGAAAATTTGGGTTGTTAAGAATCCCATGGCTACTCTTTTCAAGGAATGGGCATTAGCAAAATTCATATCAGAGAAAGATACGGTCCATGGGTTTAGGATGTTAGGATTTAGACTTGCTTTTGAAGTGAGCACGTTTGAACTAACCACCACTTTATTGGACCTTGCTAGTTTGGGCATGATCAACTGTTGAGGAACATTTTAATCACTCGTGGACAAAGGGACGCCTTAGACTCAAACATCAAGTTCGGCCCGAACAGCCTTATCTTTTTGATGACCCAAATAGGCTCGGGCTCATCCATCGATCAATTCTTGCTAAAAAAATATGGCTACTTCTGAAGATGAATTTCCGGGGTAGACCTCCTCCTTTTGGCCATGAAAAGGTGCCTTGAACAGGTTATAAAGGACAAAGCCTTGTCCTTCCATCTAGTCCCTCCCACTGCAGCTAATAGGAGATTATTGCAAAGCTGGTCGCTCAACCCCCTCCATTTTGGCGAGCTGATGGATTTCGCCCTCCTCCTAGCTTCCTTCCGAGACGGCCCCTTACCAACCTTAGAGCTGTGCTTGGTTTCTTTTGTTGGTAGTGCTCTCTCTTTGCTATTTGTTTTGGTTTAGGCTTGCTGGTTCTGTGCCGTTGTTTGGCATTTTCCTTTCCTTGCCCTTGGCTTGGTTTCTTTTACCTTGGCCCCCTTTCACTCGCTCTGACTTGTCGTCTGCGTGAGTGCAAGTTTTTGGGACCAAGTTTTTGCTGTATAGTTATATATAGCTCTTTGGTTTAAAGTCAATATATTTCTTACTTTCACCAAAAAAAATAAAAATAAATTTCTCTCTATTATATAATAAAGAGAGAGAGAGACTTAAATCCATGGTCACTCATTAGTGTCAATGCCATACTAAAATTGTGTGTGTGTGTGTGTGTGTGTGTGTGTGTGTGAGAGAGAGACACACACACACACACACTTAAATCCATGGTCACTCACCACTCACTAGTTTCAGTACCATAACACAAAGCCTATGGGCTCAAGCCCAGTCTGAGCTTGTCAGAGATGAAGAAAACGTGGGTCAGTCAATTCGAGGCCCATCAAAACCAGTTCTCATCTTAAATTCGACGTGCATAAATCTTTGGAAAAGTCATTTTGACTTTTAAAGGAGTCGCAGAAAAGTTACAATTTGCAAACGACCCTAAAAAGACGCGAATCGTTTTGAAGTAGAGCAATAACTCGATGGCTTGAAACAAAGTTGTGAATATCGGGCATGGGAGCCGAGTGATCATGATATAGTAAATTGGCCGAAGTCACAATAATAGATGAAGATATACCATGAATTCTAATTTAATTCATTTATGTCGTCATAGATCGTGTTTATGATTGTGTCTTGCATGTGACCAAATGTATGTTATTATGTTATATAAAATAAAAACGATTGCCTACTTTTAAGAGATTCCAATTTTTTCTCTTCCTAAATATTTATGATGGTTTGGTTTACAAATGCCATACTTGACATTAACAATTCTATTTTTCTTACATATTTACATATTTACATATTTACAATTCTATTTATGATGTTGAAAAAAAATCGTGAGTCAAGAATCTCAATTGGGCCGTCTCTTCCTTGCAGGAAAAGACTTTTATAAGTGTATTGTCCGCTTTTCTTTTGGTGCTCTTTGTTATTTTATTTGGAAGTACAGAATTGACATCCTCTTTAGAGAGCAGTGTTTAGCCATCCCAGTGGTGAAGAATCGGCTCTTCAAAGCTGTCAAAAACAAAGCTATTACTTTCAGGAATGTGGAAGATACATTTAGAAACAGGAGGTTGTAGCATTGTTGGGGTATTGATCCGATTATCTTCTCAACTGTGGACTCTTCTACTTTTGTAGGGCCTTAGCTTGTTGGTTGCTGATTGGATGCTCTCCCGGCGTGTGGCTACCCCCTTGGTGGTTCTTCACTTTTGTCGCTGGCAGATGCAGTTTGAGGTTGTAGGGTCCATCTGGCCTAGTGTGGCCTTGTGCTACCCCTTGTTAGGTTTTCCTGCTGCCTTTTGCTGAGGCTGTTTTATGCTTGTTTAGGCCCTTTTTTGTGTGGTCCTCTTTTGCATTTGGCTCCCTTTCACTCACTTTGATTTGTTGTCTTGTTGAGTGCAAGTTTTGTGACGCCGAATCTTATATATAATGTTAGCTTAAGTTCAATATATTTTTATCCTTCACGCAAAAAAAAAAAAAAAAAATCAAAATTGAAATGTGTTTATCTATTCACGTATACAATTTTTTTGAATTGTGTAATTATCCGTAATTTCATTCTATCGAAATGTTTCACAATAAAATAATTGTATTTTTTTTTTTTGAAATATTAATTTTTAGGTTTAATTTCCTAAAAAATCCCGGCTTTAAGTTTAGTGCCAAGTCTCCCTCTGACTTTCTTTCGTTCTTTAATACACATGATATGTGCGCACGTATGACAAACTTCAAAAAGTCAACAAGGGCCACATCATATGTATGCTCAGTTGATTGAACTTGTGTCTCCTCTGCTTATTCCCGGTGTTGCCACCCACGAGGGCCGCCTGCAGTTGTCCCACCAGTGGAGGAGCTCCATCAATTCGCCTTCATTCTTTTAAAGTCTTGGTGCTCGGACACGTTGCACCCCAATGTTGCATTTAATAGTCGAAATAAAATTCGAAATATTATTTATTCCATCCTACATTTTGTGCTTACTCAGAATTGAATAAAATCGGATATAAGAAATATGTAGATCGGATAAAATTATCATATTGGGAAGATGAAATAAAGGTGGGTATGATTTATAATATTCTAGGAAAGTTATTTTTCTCGAATAATAAACTTATTAAATTAACAAAATTAAAATTATATTTCAATATAAATAATATTTGAATTCTAATTTAAGAAATTAAAAATTAAAAATTATTTTTTATTTTAATCTTTTTTAAATTTATATATTCAACTTTAATTATATTTTATAATAAACATTCAATCTATAAATTATATATTTATATTTATTATATATATTTGAGGTATTTTTGTATTTTAGGTATGTTAGTACAGTTTACTATTTGACAATATTTTATTAAAGAATAATGAAAGGGAAAAAAGAAATAATAAAAAATAATTTTAAAAAGAGGAAAAGTAAAATAAAAATAAATCAATGAATAGTGTCACGATAGATTTTCATCATCTCCGTTTATGAACTTCTGGGTTCATTGACAATGATATGCCGTTTATATTAAAAAAAAATGCACATAATATAACGTGAATATATCCGATTTTAATACCATAATTCACCAAATAATAGATAAGATATAAAAAAATCCCAAGATTTCATATGTTATCATATCCAATCTTATTCGATTAGATAACCGGACGACCAAACATAGCTCAAGTTCCTATCGAAGTAATTTTCTTTTCAGGTGAATGGGAAAACAGAAGACAATAGGCGAGTTTTCCCCCCATTTCTTCCTTAAGCCTTTTTAAGCACATGTCCATGTCCTTTATGCACATGATAGGTGCGCACGTCCTCGAAAAGTCAACGGACGATTTGGCAGGGGACCGTTCTCCCCGGGGAGAACTCCCCCTCCTCTTTCTCTCTCTATAATAAAAGTAGGCTTCAACTGTAAAATACGACGCGTGCGGGGTCAATCCAATCCCCCACGCTTCTGCAACTACCATGGGAATTATAGAATGTGCCACCCTCTCTTTCCTTCCTCCCTTCTCTCTCTCTCTCCTTTTTTAGCGAAAGTATGGCGGCGAGTCCCTCTCTTTTTCCTGAGGGGGCGCCATCATTCAACGAACGCGCATTCTCACCAAGCCACAACCACCCCCACCGCCCTCCACCACCTACAGAAAAAACGGCCCTTTCGCCTACCCACCACCGCCACCCTTCTCCCCACCCCTGAAAGGGCCAGCAAAGATCCCTTCTCCCTTCTCTCTTCTTGCTCCCCTGCCTCGTCTCTGGATTTTGCAGCCTGAGGTAACCCTTCTCGAACGTTCTCCATCTTTGATGGGTTAGAATTCGTGGGGTGGTGGTCTTCTTTCCTTTTTCGGGTTTGGAACCCGGTTCTTGGTCTTCGTCTCTGGTTCTTGGATTGATCTCGATGTTGGGACGTGAGGGTGGTGTTTTCTTGATTGCATGGCGATAGGTTTGGCCGGAGAAAGTTGGTGTTTGTTGCCTTGTTGTTTTGTTCGGATTGCGCAGGAGTTGTTTTTCGTGATGAGTCGTTGGGATTGCTTGGTTTGAATCCGGGGTGCATGGTATCGACGTGCGCATCGACGGGTTTTAATTGTATTAGCTGAATCCTTCGCCTTCGAATTTGTTGCCTTCCGTTTCGTTGTCTGAAGAATTCTGTGAGATAAGCGCTGCTTCTTGCGTGTGATATTTCATTGGAGGATGATGGCACGAGTGAACTGTCTAGGAAATTTACTGTTTTTATGGTCGTTGCTCTGTTCTTCGGGTTGGAGAAATGTGGTCAATTCGAAAGATCAGGTTCTTTATGACCCGACCTCTGCCGGGTTATTCTATGATGAGTCTGTAGTTCTGTTTGGTTTATGGAAAATGTCAATGACTTTGGATCAAGGAATTCTTCGTTCCTTTTCTTTTATTCTGTTATGGTTGTCCATTTACGATATAATCTTATTGCCAGCTTTGAAGCTTGTGCTCCAAATCTGAATTATGTTTAATGTCTCTAGTGAGAAGCAACAATAGCCTCAATCGAGCTAAACCTGCCTAAGTTCTTTGAGCGGAGTGCTGCGGAAAGCTCCAGGTCAGAGTTCGTGGTCACCACACCACTATTTTACGTCCACAACCTGCTGTAAGTGTACCCAGGTAATCTTCCCAAACGCACAAATTATGAGGACATGCATATTTAAACTTGCAATATGTAATTACATGCGTGTTGCACTGTGCAATGGATGGGGGTTTTTGCGGGGGTCTTAGAGCTATTGACAAATTGTGATGATGAAATGGCAAATTGCCTTCCTCCATTAGTGTTCTCTTTTCCAAAGGTGCTGACTTTCCTTTTCCCCATTTGCAGTTCGTTGAATGAGTTTTGGAGGATGAGTTTTATGGACATGGTTTATGATCATACTTGCATGGTTTCTTTCTATTGGTCATTAAAGTGATTACACAGATGCATGCATTGATGCATCTATTCCCCACAAAAACAAGATTCTTGTGTATTTTTTGGAAACACATTCCAAGTAACTAAGGGAAATATAGGAGGATAGAACTGCTCTGCTATCATCTCTGTGAAAGATTGAAAGAGATATAGGTTTCTAGCAAGCGATCCTAGAAATATATCCTTCTAAAAGATTGAAAGAGACCCAGCATTTCTAGAGACTAGGTGGCATGTTTCATTTGAGTCCTCTTTTTCTTTTTCCCCTGCCATCCTTCTGCTGCCTTTAGGCAATGGAAGGTGAAAATATTTCAACTTTAGCATGTCTTATCTTTAGCATCTTGTCCCCCAGTAGCATTATGTTTGGCTGCATACTTATTATCTATATCGTACTTTAAACCATTAACATGGCCTTCTAAACCACTAGTATTTGGCTTATCAAAGAAGACTTGGGATCCATTTCTATGGCACTTCGACAACTCTAATTCGGAACTTATAGGCAGCCATTGTTGTTCACAAATCTGTCTGAACTATCATGAACTTGAACTTTATTGTACTCTAGCAAAGGCCTTTACTCACTGCATTTTTCATTTCCTCATGCACTTTTTTTACCATCACTCGTTGTTTGCAGCCTTTTTTACCAGATTGGTAGTTGGATATACCGTTCTTCTGAGAATGGACGGGGAAACGCATGATGAGGTAATGATTCCACAGAAAGTTGAATCTCTATGTGGTCATCTGAGAAGAAAATCTACTGGAATAATGGCTGCCCCAAATCTTCAACCACCGATTCCTTCTCGTTATCTAAGAGCCTCAATGGGATCCTGCCATGATTTTTGCAAATATGGGAGGAAACATAATTCTGAAGTGAGGACTAATTACCTGAGGTCAAGGAGAAAAGCCGCCACTTCTGGGGATCGCCATAACCGGGATAAGGCCAGTGCTCAGTTGGAGGGGAATGAGAAATTATTAGCTAATGTCGACGAATCTCCTAAGTCCGTCATTGTGAAGAGAGATGATTCCTGGTCAACTCAAGATGGAGACGTCATTGTGAACAAGGCTGGCATTTCTGGGGCTTGCTATGACCACGATGAGAACAGTGCTTCATTGGAGAGGAATGAGAAATCATTAGTCAATGTTGACGAATTTCCTGAGTCCATCATTGTGAAGAAAGATGAGTCCTTGTCAACTCAAGATGGAGATGTTGTTGTGAAGAAGGCTGCCGATTCTGGGAATCAGTATGACGAGGATATGACCAGTCCTTCATTGGAGGGAAAGGAGAAATCATTAGTCAATGTTGACGAGTCTTCTAAGTCTGTCATTGTGAAGACAGATGATTCTTTGTCAACTCCAGACAGAGATATCTCCCTTCAGCAGCCAGAGGATCCAGATGTCACCAGAGATTTTGCTGCCGACCTGAAGAAAAACTCTGTCCATCCAAGTTCATCTACTCATCCTAAAGAGGGAAAAAGTGATGAAGTACACGACAAAACTGAAGGGGTGCTTTCATTGGCCGCTCCCCAGAGTTCAAGCAGCAGAAATAACCAGAAAATCAGAGGCACTAAAGCAACAGGGGTCTCTGTGAATAAGAAGGAAAAGATCTTGCCGAGTACCGCATCCATTGCTCCTGAACGTTCTGGCAGAAGAGCCTCAAACAAGGAAACGAGAAACTATAAGCATGCCAAATCAGCATCCACTCAGAAAAACTGCAGTATCAGTAAAGCTGAGCCTAAGCTTTCCGATTGCAAGGATAAGACTAAAAAGACTTCAGATTTTGCAGTGGTGGATGTTGGAAATAAAATGGCAGGAACCGCTGAGAATAGCCTCCATACATTAGATAAGAGTCCTAAGGCAGAGAAAGAAAGAAGATCAAAAGGAGAGATTACCCCTCAACTTCCACCATCATCAGGGAAGAAAAAATCAAGACGCTCAGTAAATGCACATGGTTCGGCCCAATTGCCTCCATCCTCTGATAAGAAAAACACGAGAAGAATCGGAAGACGTGTTAATCAATCTCCTTCATTTTCATCTGCATCTTCATCTTCATCCTTGCGCTCAACACCATCTCTGCTAAAATCAAAGTCCACCATTGTTGATACTCCGTCTGAGCATGAGGCAGCTGAAAAGGGGAATCCAGTGGCTCGTTCAAACACAAATAGGCCCAAGAGGGTTGGCACAGGTAGCTCTGAAGACAAAAATTGCCAGCCTCAAATTCTACCCTTCAGGAGAGGGAAGCTGGTAGAACCTGGACTTGAGAACGGTCCTCCAAGGAGACTCAGGTTTCGACGACCAAGACTACTTGGCGAGTACCAAATTGGTAAGGGTGATGCTGCAAGAAAAAGCTTTAGAAGAAAGGACATTGATTCTCTGGAGTTTAAGAGTAATATAAAATCTGAGAAAATTATCTTGAAGCACCGACATGTGGAGAAAAGAGAGAATGCGCGAAGTTTGTTCAACAACGTGATTGAAGAAACCGCTAGTAAGCTTGCTGAGACAAGGAAGAGTAAAGTCAAAGCATTGGTTGGTGCTTTTGAAACTGTGATCTCCCTTCAAGATACCAAACCAAAGGCCACAGTCACTGCCTGTTGAACTGTTCAGGGTCTATGGTTTTATTGTACATAAGGATCTAAAGATAACTTCTGTTGTTCTTGTGGCATGAGAACTATATCTCGAGACTGGCTAATTGAGCTGAGAATGTGTCCAGTGTGAATTCTATGGTTTTGACACCTATTGTTGATCAGGTTGTTGTGTGTATAGAAAGAACATGACTTGATTAGATTGTTTGATTTAATTTTCCCCTTCTGAATTCTTGGAGTTTTAAAACATTGTTTTTGCACTATATGTACCTCTTGTTCATATTCATGTAACTCTCTTGGTCTGTTTTTTGGTTTGCAACGGAGGACATATCATGATGCTAGATTGATCTCAACTGGCATATCCCAGTTTTCTGTGTACCGTTGTCCTTGTCACAATTTATACACAGAGCATGATGCGGCTAATTGGCTTTTTTGAGTTATGGAAGACTCTCTGCCTACAGTGACATGGCAGCTGTCATAGTGACGACCAGATATTCGAGGATATTCACTATGTCAAGGATATTTGTGGGGCGGTGACCTTATGTCTGCTTGTTCCAATCTTTTGTGAGTGAGCCTGGAGGAGGAAACTTAATGTCACCGTGGTCCTTCTCTAAATGGCCCATCTTTAGCATCTTTTGTGCACATACCGGCAGGTTTCGTCTACTATCTAGCATTTTCTAACCCAGTTTAACCAATATCTTGATGTTAACCAAACTTCATTTGTTCTGCTTCTCTGATTGAATCCAGGATACTCAAACACCTTATATAATATGGCTGCATCGCTTATTCATGAGAAGTTGCTTACTTTGCTTGGCCTGTTGAGCAGAAATACTACCGCCAGCTTAAAAATCTGATAAGTCCTCCATTTTTCATCTCACTGTTCTTGAATGTCTGCTGAGATTATCTTGTGATTGACATAGTTGATGGCCGTTTGCCATAGAAGCAGCAGCAGTGCCAGTAGTGGACTTGGAGGCACATGATTCATTGTTTTGTGGATTTACTATTCTGCATCAGAGTTCAAACTTTATACAGTACAATTGAAACGACTACCCAATACATGAAGTATTTGCTTATCATCAATCCACAAGTGAATCCTGTTGTGCATATTAAGTAGACTTAAAAGCAGAAACATGTGAAAGGTGCTTCTCCTGATCTGATCTTCTTTGCCTTCTCCTTAACTCGAGATTCTTCAGTTCTTCTTTTCTCCTCTGCTTGTGCTGTTGCTTCGCGTGCCATATGATCAATTCTTGCTACCTTATATTGGTAATGCTGTTGATTCCTTGACCTTCTCTGCTCAAGCTCATTCTGCAATTGCGATAACATTGTTAGGGCTTTGACATTATCAGCCTTCATTAATTTGAGAATATCGCAGCTTAAGATGTTGCCATACCCTTTTCCTTTCAAAAGAATGTTTGGCTCTTGTTTTCTTCTCATTCTCCCATGAAAAGATGCTGGACTTCAAATTCTCATGCCTGGAATTTGAGAGGGTTATGAAACTAGCGTGGTGGTGCATTCGCTGAGCAGCTAGAAGTTTTACGTTCGTAGAGGATCGAATTTTCGTCAGTACTGAAAACCAATTTTTATTGACAATTTATAATGGAAGCTTACCTCTTTCTAATCATTTCAATCTGAGCTCTCTCCCATGCATCCGCTTTAGCTTCCTTTCTACTCTGTTTTGATCGGTTCTCCTTCAGTTTTGGGGTAATGGGAGTAGATGGCGACTTTTTCACGGAAGCTTCACATGGTACGTTAGTTTTAGTCCCTTCAAATATTAATATCAACGCTGAAGAGAATGGGGTGATGATTTAGGGAGAATTAACCTTACCTTCTGCTTCCACATTTGAGGATTGCCTGGTTACTCTTTCGGTTTTCGGTCCCATCTTGACATCGACCGTTCTGCTCTTAATCTTATTCCGGGAGGATGCAAAGTCCTCTCTCACCTTTGTTCTCTTTCCTACCTCAGTTCCTTCAAGGGAACATATAGCAAATGCAGCGGCTGCGACTGCACTGGCATACTCGCTGTCCCCATAGCCATGATCCGAACTCATTTGGCCAGAAAACTGCCTCGCGAACTGGTTCTGTGTCTTCTGATCTGCAAAAAATCTCATCATGTGCAGCATTTGGTCTTAAATGACTAATTCATTGCTCATAACTTTGCTGGAAGTAATATAGACTGTAGGTTTTATGTCGGTCTCAATCTTTCTTCTGATTATTTTAGTTCCTGTGTAAGATGCCAATCAATATGAGAATCATTTCAATATGAGAATCATTTTAGTATCGAACTTCAGTTGCGTACTCTATAGTTTCATTTTGTTTTTTTGTTTTTTTTTTTTGGCCTGAACGATGTGCATGTAAACGATACCTCGTTCTGAAGAATCCGTTTGTTGCTGTACCGTGCTAGTTTGTCTGCTCCTGCTGATATCTTCCGGCTTTGGTTCCGAAAACCTTTTTCTGCAAGGCAGTTAGTCTGCTAATGGACAACGGCAGTGCAAAACTATGTTCGATGCAGATACTTAACATAAGCCACTCTTTAATACTTTTCTCCATTCCATCTTCGACGAAGCTAGATGTACTATAATCAATCTCTGCTATGAATTTATAAAGATCTCGTGCGATAGTTCTCTTGCCTTTTAACCATAAAACGGGGAAGAAACTTCAGTTAGAGGAAACGATAAAAGTGGGCATTTTTGTAAAAGGTCTAGCACCAAACTTTGAGATATAAGGTCTGGTATTTGAGTACCTTGTCTGCTTGATTAGATGCTCCATCCTCTGAAATCCCTGGCGGCAACTGATCGTCTGTCTGCCTACTTCGCCAGCATTACCTTTTCTTTTCTTTTGGATTAGGTCTCCTGAATCAATACCAGGAACTATGCATTGGAATGGAAGACTTTGCGATGCTCATTTGTTTACGTAGCATGTGAGCAGAAGCCAATGAAGCAAAGTCTTGTGCCCTTTTTGTGCAGATGCAAGCAAAGTATCTCTCTCTCTCTCTCTCTCTCTCTCTCTCTCTGAAAGACGTTTTTTCCAACAGCTATGCCTTTGATATTCGGACAAGATAAAGTGGTCGCTTTCGGCATCTCTGGGCATCGACCAATGAGAAGGACATGACATTCTCTTTCCCACACGTATCGTTCGAGGAATAACATCAACTTTCAGTGACACAAGAAAGCTGGCAGGTGCAAAGATTCTTTGTTTTCCGGAAGCAGATTGAGAGGCATCTTGTCTTGCCCTTGAAGCCTGGAATCTACCCTACTGTTGCAGCTTCTTCTTCCTTCTTCTTCTTTTTCTGGGCTTTGGCAGTGACTTGTGAACAGCGACATGGGACAATGTCAGAGAGGTGTTTCCTTCATGGGGATGCATTGTTCTTCTTGTTCAACAATGGATCTGGAGCAGTGCAACTTCTCTGGTCACTTGGGTCATTTTGCAGTCTTCTTTGTGATGTTATAATGGAGAATGATGTTCAATTTATCTGATGATTAAGCTGTAAAATAAATTTTCCTTGAAATGAATATTTATTTATTCTATTTTTCTTATATGAGAGAACTATTGCTGAAGTCTAGAACAATTTTGCATAAATTAACAATGCGAACAGACCACGAATAGGACTAAGTATATTTCACCAAAATTTATCTAGGACCAAGTATGATTTACAAAAAATCCAAGATTTGAGTTCTGTTAATTTCGTAAAAAACAATGATTTGTAAAATATTTTTCTAAAAATAACCTGTTTGCATCGCTTGAAATAATACATCAATGAAATATATTTTCATTATCGGTAGCAATTTATGTTTAAATATGTTTGTGAACAATGAAATTATTTTTCGATCATTCATTTTTATAAGCGATACAAATAATTATTTTTAGGAAAATATTTTTCAAATTATTCATTTTCAATATAAAAAACCAAGTGCTTGAATGATATTTCCCTTTTGATCCGAAAAATTGACCTCTCTTTGATTTTTTTTTTCTCTCTCCCACAACCCTAAAAATATATATATTTCATAAATACCACCATCTCAAATTTGGTCTCCCCACTTCAAAAGCCCAAAAATACCCTTTCATAAAATATAGTACCCATCACCTGTAATTTGGAGGATAAAATGGTAAATTCAATTAATCCAAAGGGAACAAGCTTTGCACAATTATGCAGGCAAGGAGAACTGAGCAGGATTTTTAAAAGGCTCACAGAGGAATCAGGCGGGAAAATCGCCCTAGGTGAGAGACTTTACGCCATCTTTCTATTTCCTTTTTATTGGGAAAACAAAAATAGATAGAAATTAGGAGACCTCACAGTGGTAAAGATAGACACCACGTCAAGATTTCGGTTCTAACTACTATTAGGTAGACAAGTATAGTAGCCTTCCGCGTATAGAGTAAGTAAGGGTGAATTAAATGTCCATAATTAGATTGACTTATGACACTGTCTTCAACCACAGGTTGATCAGGTTCCCCCGATTGAGAACGGTGCCGTAAGATACCGTTGAAAATATCATTCAAACGCTTGGTTTTTTATGTTGAAAATGAATAATTTGAAAAATATTTTCCTAAAAATAATCATTTGTATTGCTTATAAAATGGTAAATTCGATTAATCCGAAGGGAACGAGCTTTGCACAATTATGCAAGCAAGGGAGGAGGCAAACGGGCCGCAGCAGGCCGGCCCCGGCCCATCATGGGTCGGCCCAACGGCCCGTCCAGTGCACAACTTTACCCGCCAATAACTTCGAAGTTCGAACCCCTCTCTCTCCCTCTTTCTCTCTCTTCTTTCTCTCTCTAGTTCGTCAGTCATGGAGGCGGAGGAAGAAGAGATCACAGCGGAGCAGCGGCTGCGAGCCGAAGCGAACCGGCTAGCCGCGCTGGCGAAGAGGAGGAAGACCGCCGCCGCCGCCTCCTCCTCAGCCGCCGCGCCGCCACCGCCGCCGCCGTCGCAGCAGTATCCGCACGGCCACTGGGCGCTCTTCAAGTGCAGGAAGTTGAGCCCCGCCGCGGCGGCGACCGCGGGGCCGGCGAAGACGTGCGGTAGCGCGGCCGGGGCGGCCGGGGCTGGGGCGCCGTCGGACGGTGCTGCCGCCGAGAAGTTCAAGGTCCGGCTCGAGATATGCGCGCCGGATTCGTTCTCGGCGACTCCGCTGCGGCTGCTAGGGTTTGCTTATCCGGGAGAGGACGAGGCCATGCGGAGACTGGTGGATTGCTTGGCTGGTGTAAGTCCCTTGGTTGTAATTAGTGGGCGGGAGAAGGAAATGGAGCTGATTCTCCTGTGCATTTGTCGTTCTGGGTCTTTGTTAGAAATGGATAAGATAATTTCATGCTTGCAGTTTTTGAGATATGGGTTGTAGAAGTCGGTGAAATTGTTCGGTGAGGCAGTTGAATAATTGGAAGCGAATATTCGAGATGTCATTGTGTAATCGCACATGTTGAAAAATGAACAAGTGTGGTTGGGAATTTTACAAGTGTGATCTAGAGGAGCTGTTGTTTACTTGGCATTGTAAAGGGTCGGCTAAATTTTCATTCGCAAGTCACAGTAATTTGTATTTTATTGCATGGAGGGATGGTTTTTCCATTTAAGACAATCTATAAAATGTTGCATGATTTCATTTCCTTGGATGCTTACTAAACAGTAAAACAGCTTTCCATGTCTGATGGATGCATGTCTCGAGTTAGCTATTAGAATGGATGATCTTGCACGAGGAAAAGCTGGTATTCATTGAGTAAAGTTCACTGTTAGATAGTTCTATGGAACTGTGCCGTCTGTATCTTCCTAATTTGGCTTTGGTGCAGGTGATGCCATCACACTATACCCAAAACCTTGCTGGTGGAAAAGCTTGTGTGTATAAGCTGAGTGATTATGATGCAGTGATAAGATGTTTAAAGAGCTTCAAGAGTGTCATATACGAGGAGATTCCTTGGGGAACATTTAATGTCATCGAGAAACTTTCACATTCTTTCATCATGGGCCAATGGATCCCTTGCAGACCTGAGCATTTGCCTGATGAGAAGGTTGATGAATTGATTGGGAAGTTACCCAAGAAAATCTTGGATACACTTATGCCATTTCAAGTTGATGGAGTAAAATTTGGTCTACGAAGGGGTGGACGGTGTCTTATTGCAGATGAAATGGGTCTTGGGAAAACACTTCAGGTTATTTGCTATGGCTCATTTGATTTGCTATCATTTCATAACTCTCCCATATCAAACTGGAAATTAGAAAAAGGTGTGGCTGGTGTTGGCCTGTGGCCACTCTTTAGATTGGAAGAAAAATATTAAAAAAACACACAAACACACAATGAATTGTTTAAGCTGTCTCATAAAAGTCAATTGAGCCTATTGCCCATCACTTATAGTGTTCATCGTTCCTTGCTCACAGGCCATTGCTATTGCAAGCTGTTTCATGAATGAAGGTTCTATTCTTATAGTTTGCCCTGCTATTTTACGCTTTACTTGGGCAGAAGAACTTGAGCGGTGGTTTCCTTGTTTGCCCACCGATATCCATCTTGGTAATGTCATGTTCAATCCCTTCACATATAGAGCTCTCTTTTCAGTTTGGTTTAAATGCTTCGCTTGTCCCTTTGATTGAGATTTGCTACTTAAAATTGGTGTACAGGATTTCTTGAGTTTTAGTCAAAGATCATCCCTCTTTTGGTTGTTTGGGATGAAATTCATTGATGGTGGGTCTTCCTTTGTAATTGTGTTCAAGCATTTGAGAAAAAGAGAGATGGGGAAAGGAAAAGAGTGAAATGGTTTCAAATTGTTAATGTATTTAAGTATTAAATTATGTCTTCATCTAATAGCTTTAGCTTTTAGAACATTTGATAATGGTTTCACCAAATTTTATATGGTATCAGAGCGGATGGTATTGAGTTTAAATCTTTCCAGTCTCCCACTTGCCTTCTGTATTGTATATTGCCACACTTTAATTTTAGACCAATGTTTAACTTACATGTGAGGGTGAGTGTTAAAGCATTTGAATACCAAACACGTTTTCATCTAATAGCTTAAATCTTTAGAGCAACTGGTTGTGGTCCCACAAGTTTTACACAAAGGAAGAAAGTTGACTTGTGCAACTGTTGTGTTACATGCTTCTTTGAAACTGTGAACTGCTATTTTCTGGACTTAAAATATGTTTATCAAAATGGTGGACTGGAATCTACAGATTCATTGAAGAGATATGTGACTTTTCTCTTATCTCTTTGGACTTTATACACCGTAGAATATACTGAAACACTAATGATATATATGAACTTGCTATCTTTTCAGTGTTTGGTCACCAGAATAATCCTTCACACTTGGAAAAATGGCCAAAGATTGTGGTTATTTCTTACAAGATGCTTCATCACTTGCGGAGGAGTATGCTAGATTGGGAATGGTCTCTTTTGATAGTTGATGAGTCTCACCATATAAGATCTTCAAAGAAATCTGCAGAACCGGAGGAGGTATGGAGTTATATTAGTTGGTAAAAACGGTGCATCTCGTGTCTGTTAGATTGATGTTTTTTAAATTTTGGATCAACTCAAGAATGTGTGATGATTCTTTCCAATTCATTTCTTTAATTTTGTTATGGTAATTTTTTTGTGAATCTGATTGCATCTCATTTATGTTTTTTTGGGAATTATGGAATGGATCCTCTCTGGTCAGATGATTGCATTTTGCTTGAGCTGAATAATTTTCTGACTGATGCTGGTGTATTTAATCCACTGATAGTCATAGTTGCTGATGTTTTTTAGTTGGTGGTGCTATTATCACCTTTTTGAAATCAAGTTTGGATAAGGTCACAAATTGAGTATCTGTGAGATTTGGTGGGATCATAGCTAACTGTGGAATAGTTGGTTGTGGTCCTAGAAAATCAAACATAGTATTAGAGATATAGGCATATCAAGATTAGAAGTATTAGTATCAGAATTTGGGATTGGAATGGGAGGATAAAAGTACTGCTCAGATCACCTCATGATGAAGGCAAGGAATCATCTCTTGGGGCTGTAGACAGATGAGGCTCCAAGACAAAGTTTTGATCTACAACCTTTTGAAGAGTTTTTTTTCTAGTATAAACTTGAAGCTTGGGCTTGTCGGTCATGTTGTGATCTTGAACTTTTTCTCCTCCTGTCTTTGACACATCAAGATTCGGCAAAGTTGTTTTCGAAAACTCAAACAAAAGAGTGGGAACGACAGGAGAGTTTGAGTGCCACAATATCTCTTCACTAACTTTGGCATTCTCCCCTTGAAGAGATTTGTTGGAAAAAAATGGTTGTGACTCTATGAAGGTGACATCTATAGTGATATGAATTTTTCCATTATGTGGATTGTAACACTTGCAACCTCTTTGGTTAGGTGCATACCCTATAAATACACAATTTTCAGCTTGAGGATCTAATTTGGATTGACATTGACTTGGGAGGTGGACAAATGCAGTGCAACCAAACACCCTTAGAGGAACATCAGAAAAAATACAGGCTATGGGGTACGCTTGTTTGAAACAATCTAAGGGAGTAGTGTAGTTTAATACCTGAGTAGGCAGCCTATTAATTAGATAAGATGCTGTAAACATAGCTTCCCCCATAAGTATTTAGGTACATGCATTGAAAAACTGAGGGCATGGGATACTTCAAGGAGATGACGATTTTTGTGTTCAGCAATACCATTCTATTGGGGTGCAATTCTGCAAGCTGATTGGTGAAGGATACTTTTTTCTCTCAAAAAACTCCCCAAATACTAGTTATAATACTCAATACTTTCATCGATATGAAGGATATTAATAGTAGTGCAGAAATGGGTCATAACCATTTGATGAAAAGTTTTGAATAGGGACTCGACTTCAAACTTGGCACTCATCAAGTATGTCCAACATAAATAGGTATGATCATCTATAAAGATGACAAACCATCGTTTATTGGTTTTTGTTGGTAGGGGTGAAGGATCCCAAACATCACTATCAATTAAATAAAATGGTGATGATGCACAATACTGTTTTGGACTATAATGAGTACAATGACTTTTAGAAAACAAAAAATTGTCACAGTGTGGTGAAGAAACATCAACACCTTTGAACAAATGAGGAAACAAATGTTTCAAGTATCCAAAACTAGGATTGCCTAATCTATGGTGCCAAACCATTTTTTTTCTTGAACAAAGAGAACTGAAAGTTCTATACGCCTAGCTATTTTATCAAAGACAAACTCTTCAAAGTAGTAGAGACCATCCTTCATCCTAGCTCTGCCAATCATCTTCCTCGAGATTTGATCCTGAAACTCACACAACGGGAGTTAGACTCTTTAGAAAGTTTACTAATAGACAATAGGTTACAAGCTAGCTTAGGAACATGTAGTACATTATGAAGTGTAATAGAATCAAAAAGTGGAATTGATCCTTTGCCTACAATAGACGAAAAACTCCCATCGACAATCCGAATTTTGGGTTGTTGGGGCAAGGAACATAGGATGTAAACAAATATGGAATATTAGTCATATGGTCCGATGCTCCTGAATCAATAATCCAAGGTACATGTTGCAAACGATAGGAGAGGGCTTTTAGATTTCTACCTTGGTGGGCAATCGAAGTAGTAGGATTTTTTTATATGGACCCAGCTTGAAGTAGCTACAGAAGATGGTCTAGCTGTTCCTTGCTGAAAGGGAACGCGATTGCCTCATTAGCTGTAGGAGGCACACTTTGAGATGGCTTATTGTCACGGCTGAACGAAGTTGGTTAGCCATGAATCCTCCAACAGGTCTCCTGTGTATAACGAACACAGGGTTTGTTGCAGACATCACACCAAATACAGGGTCTCCCATTTGATCTTCGCAAGTTAGTGGGGATTCCGCTCACATTGGCCTCGGAGACTATTGTTGTCATGTGATGTCATGGATCACAGCCAACTATTCTAACAGGCCAACTGGTCGGCCATGTGATTTGCTTATATAGCTCTAATACCATATTTGATTTTATGAGACCGCGGCCAATTGTTCTAAAAGTTTTTAGAATAGTTGATTATGGTCCTACTAAATCTCATATGATATCAGAGCTAGAAATCTTGAATTCAAATCTCCAGGCCTTATTTGTCTCATCAATTAAATTTCCACACTTAGTACTAGCCAGAATACCGGACTAAGCGTGAGGGAGTGTTATAATATTTAAATAATAAATTATGTATTCATCTAAAGGTTTAAGCTTCTAGAATAGTTGGCAGTAGTTCCACCAAATTCTCATAGTATCAAACTAGCTAAATGGCATAAGAATACATTGCAATGGTTGTGAAATTTTGTTTTTCTGATTTCTGATTTTTAGCTGTAAGCCAATATTAGCTCCTTCTAATAGTCATTGAGAAAAACTAATATAAACATCATTGCATTACTAAGAATATCATGAAGCTTGAGATAAGGTTAAGAGTTATTGGTGAGGAGAAATTAGAAGATGCCCGATGACATTCACTTGTTCCATCTTTAACATCAGTCATACTTTCAAGCAAACTTTATTTATTGCAGCATCAAATTTTTACCACAACAATAGCTTTTTGCTGTTTCAATCCGCTTGTGATCTGCCACTATCTTTCCTCCTAATTCCCCCACCTCGTTTGTGGAGAGTGCTTACCATGACTCATTATCTGTCCTTATTTATAACAGATAAAGGCAGTTCTTGATGTGGCAGCAAAGGTCAGACGTATCATTCTACTGTCAGGAACCCCTTCTTTGTCTAGGTTGTTGCCCTTTGAAACGGATGACATTATTGCCTTTAAAATCTGTTGTTTCTTTTTACCCTGCCCGCCCCCTTTCTCTCCATTTTTCTGCTACTTTGTTATACTTTTGCTATCTGATACCTTATTTTGGATGCATTCTAGGTGATTGTAGGCCATATGACATTTTCCAGCAGATAAACATGCTCTGGTAATTGCTTTTATATGGTTCTACTTTCACTGGATTACTTTACTTCTCATTGAGAATCTAAAGTTCTTATTCTGCTCTCTAGGCCTGGTTTACTGGGAAAAGACAAGTTTGACTTCGCAAGAACTTACTGCGACGTAAAATTTGACCAAGCTTATCAAGGAAAGGTTTTTAAGGTAATTGCGGCACTCTCCAACAAGCTACATGCTTAATTTAAATGGCGTGTGAGCAATTTTGTACTTTCATATAGTTGAGTCATTATAGAAAAGTGAAAACTTTTATCCAGTGCATATGGCTGGATGTTTGAGTGGTTTCTGCTTCTTGGCAGATCCGCCAACCATGTACTAATTCCCTTTGGTAAGCCATCCATATGGCTAAGAGTGCCTGAGATAGTGCATTTCGTAGCTTTACTGGAGAAGACCCTGTAATAGCTTGTTGCTTGTACAATATCAGCTTCTTGAAATGAAAAATTGATTTGTCTGATGGGGAATTTTGTCCCAGGACTACTCAAAGGGCATTCGCTTGGAGGAGCTAAACATTTTGCTCAAGCAAACAGTTATGGTGCGATCTTGCTGAAATTGTTAACATGTCTCACCATTTTATTGCATAATGTGATTGGCTCTCATATTAGCTGTTGTAAAACAATCCCGTGGTTATATAAAAAACATTCAAATGTCAATTGAACTGCAAAATATGCAGATTATTTCCTCATGAAGCTGTATTTATCACAATGCAAGTCTCTTGGACATATTTTACGTCTCATTTCAAGTTTAGGATTTGCTGATTCCAGCACTTCCTTTGAGTGAGTAGCTTTCTTCGTTTTTAGATTTTTTATGTATCTGTGTAGTATGAGTAACAGTAACTTGTGCTTCTTTGCTTAACTTTGGTTTACAAGAAAATGACAAGTTAGTTTTGGAACCTTGTAGAGACAATTGAAAGTATTTGTGCGCATGGGAGACAACAACCATAAGATTCTCTGTTGAATAACTGGATATCTGGGTGAAGTTCAATTGATTGCTGTCCTGATACTGAGTCCAGTGTGCTAAGCCAATTAATTTATGCTCTGCCATCCAACTGCTCAAACAGTTGCTTCCCTGAAGGGTGTTTTTTCAATTTATTTTTTCAGATAAGACGCCTGAAGGAGCATGTCCTGGTGCACTTACCTCCCAAACGTCGGCAAATATTAAGAATTTTATTGAAGAAATCAGACATAATTTCTGCAAAGTCTGCTGTCAGAGTAGTTGACAAAGATTCACTTGATGACATGACTCTTGACAATACAGATCAGTGTGATGGTAATCACCACGACTTTGCATAAGCTTCCTTTGAAACTTCTACTGTATTTCCAAAATGTATAGCCATAACTTTCTAATAGGAAGAAACTTTCAGTGTTGCATTTGTGTTTTTGTTTCTAGCCAAGTAGTTAACTGTGATAATCTCATGCTCATTATCAGCAAATTATTGGATTATAATTAAACAAGCAGATGGTCAACATATGCCATCATCCCTCAAGTTTTTGCAGAACTTGAGGCACATTCCCTGTGTGTCACGAAATGACTCCACCTCCTTGTAAATTATCTTTGATCCATGGAATTAACAATATATAATAGCACTGTGCGCAATTGTAAAATCCAAATAGACTGAAAGATGACTTGGAAGGCATCAATCTGCATACAGATCCAATGGATTTTGAGGAGGGGTGTCGGAGTAATTTTCAGATGAGAGGGTTCCTTTCGAAATTTTACCAAAACATGGGGGTGTCAGAAAAAATTAATACCTTTATCTCGTCAACAGATAGCTGGTACCTTGCTAGAGTCGTGTCAAGTTTTTAGACTAAGACCATTTCATGCGCAAAACTTCATGTTTATAGTGTGGACACACAGAGATTCCAACTGATTTGTCTTTACTTGGTTTCTATTTCTGCCAGATTCCAATGGTCGTGACAGATGGCGCAATCTATCATATCAGGAAGTTGGTATTGCCAAGCTCTCAGGATTCCGTGAATGGCTTTCTCTTCATCCACTCATTGCAGCATCTGATGAGGTGGTGGACTCACCAAATTGCCATAAGATGATAGTTTTTGCCCACCATCATAGAGTTCTCAATGGGGTGCAGGTAGACCTTTGAGAGAGCATCTCTTGCAAAAATAATTTATACAGATCTAGTTGATAAGTTTCTGTTGAATTTGCCCAAGTATTTTCTTGTATAAATGAATTTGTGATATTATGGCTGGATGATTTGACTGCCTAGCTTTTTTATTATATACTAAATACTGTGTTAATGAGTAATTGATGTTCTATTGTAAACAGAACCTTTTGTTGCCATTTTAAGCTAGTTAATCATAGAATCTAAAACAAGATAAATTGAGCTAATAAATTGCTTAAGCAGCTGTCAAGCTTCAATGAGAAAGAGATTGGTTGGTCTTTGTGATTCTTGGCCCTGGGTATGTATTCCCAAGCACACTTAATTTGTCTGGAAAGTTGCCCCCCTTTTTTTGAAAGATTGGAGTCATTTGAAGAGCTTTAGCAACTTGATGGAATCTGTAAAGATCAGAAATTCCAAGTTAATCGTTTGTATTGGCCTGAATACAATGTGACCAATGTAATATTGAGGTTTCTCATTCCTCGAAATTGTTTCATGAAACAAGGTGAGAATTTTATTTTTTTTATGTGCTATGCAAAGCCAGTGAGTTGTTTTATCATATGTGCCGATAAAATATGTTAATTATGAATTGTATCTTGCACCATCCTTTAGCAGTTTTCATTAGTTTGTAAATCTGTTTAGCGGAAGCACTTTTATGCAGCTTTTAGAGATATCACCCCTATAAGTACAGAACTTAGCAAGTCTTCTATAATTAATTTAAAATATGCTTGAGTTAGATTATTGTTTCTTCAAAATTAGAGTTACTATCATTTTGATTTCTCGTTTAAGTTTTTTTCTTCTTGTTACGGCTTAGCATGCACCATTTAATATATTTCATCAAAGTGACCTCTACTACTTGCTTGTGTGGAATTCTGATTCTAAAGTTAAGTTTCATGATGTTTGTGATGCGGATTTCATCTAGTTTGAACTGCTATCTATGTCAGAAATTATTTTGTCAAATTGACCTCTACTACTTGCTTGTGGGGAATACTGATTCTAAAGTTAATTTTTGTGATGTTTGTGATGTGGGTTTCATCTAGTTTAAACTGCTATCTATGTCAGAGTTTTCTTTTCTTTTTATATATTTATCTATTTTTGTTTTGTTTTAGAACTAAGTCCCACTCAGCTGTTTGATTTCTTGGCCTCACATGAAAGCTTTTTATGTTGGAATGACTCAGGAGATCATATGTGAGAAAGGAATTGGTTTTATTCGCATAGATGGAAATACTCTCCCCAGAGATCGACAGTCTGGAGTAATGTCATTCCAATCATCAAATCAGGTGTGTATCTTGGATGCCTCTTCCTAATTTTCTTTGGTTGCACGGTTGTGTTGTTTTTACTGTCAATGATTATTTTCAGACTAAATGTGTCAAGTATTTGCATGTAGAGTCTCGAGGTAATATATCCTCTTTTGTTCTTTCTATGTTAGTGGATATTTCTTCCTAGTCCGGAATCCTTTTAACAAGGAAGAATTTAGAAGTTATTTACACTGATGACTAGGTGCTTTTCTTATTAGATTAAGATTGCAATAATTGGTATTACTGCTGGAGGTGTTGGACTTAATCTTTCTTCAGCAAAGACTGTGGTGTTCTTGGAGCTGCCTCCATCCCCATCATGGATGCTTCAGGTAGACTTACTTGAACTTTCTTGAAAATAATATCGAATTGTTACTGTATTTATGTATGGATTTTATTTTATCAAGATTGCAAAAATTGGTTTTAGTGCATTCCCTGCAAGATTAAGGTCCTTGAGCTCATGGTCTTATCCTCATCATTCCCCTGCTTAATTGTTGCACTCTTATGCAAAGAAGAAGAAAAAAGAAAGTGTTAATTGGTCCTTCATTGACTTGCTATTTCTCTGAAAGTTTGTTCTTTTCTTCTCTTCTATCTTGTAAAGGCATCGATACAAACCGTTGGAACATGATCCAGGCCTGTGTTTCATAATTTAAAGATGGATGGATAGCTAACTTAATGCAGACACAAAAAGGATGATAGTGTTGTTTCCACCCATCTGAAAACTCAAATGCTGACAGACCTTGACTTTATTTGTAACATGAACTGATAATATCAGTAGGACAGAATATTGCTGACAGAGCCCCTGAACCAGTAATATCTGTAATTTCATCATGATAGTTGCTGCTGGATTTTAAGAATCTTACAGGCTTATGCCTTTTTTGCTGTTTCATCGATTATTGTCTAAATTTTGGATGATTGAATGTCTTCTATCATGTCTAAAGGCAGAAGACAGAGCTCACAGGCAGGGACAAACCAATGCCGTCAATATATATTATTTTTGTGCAAAGGTGCGTGCCTTTTCTGGTTACATGTTACTTGAAATTTTTTATTGTTATTTCCAATTTTGTGATGCTTATTTTGATATTGCCTTTGGCAGGATACTACGGATGATTTGCATTGGCAATATTTAAGGAAGAGCTTGTACTGTGTTTCCTCTACTACAAATGGAAAGCGCGATGCAATACTAGATATTGCGGTATCTTTTTATTGCTTCTATGTTTGAATTGCCACTGGCTTTTTCCTATTTGTTTTGATTTCCACCTGATTGATAATGTCTTTATGAAATCAAAGAGAGAGCAGTGTCTTGCTTGCCTTGCTTCTTTCTACATAAGTTGGGCATATTTGTGATAATCTTATCATGGCCCTTGACCATTTTCTGAGACATTGTTAAAGACTTCAAATTGGACACAAAGTAGATTTGCTGAAGTCTCTGCTTTGGAATGTTCACATCCTATCTATCTGCCTATCTTGGGCTTTCCTCAGAATTTCTGATGTAAAATATTTTAGGAATTTATATGAAATAAGATATTTTGATTAAAAAAGATCTCTGTCCTTTGAAAGGAATGGTAATCAGTAGATAGCATTGAATTTAATAAGAATAAAAAACTATACCAAGTATCACACAATTAATAACTATCACAACCTTACAGTGGTCAAGAAAATGTTGATTGATGCTCTTTGGTGTTAGACTGGCACTTCTTGATCTTAATTTATCAATGCTTCTCATTTTCATCGAATTACAATTTAGAACCTTTTGGACACTTGGATTACATGTGGCCTGTGTTCTTCTGGTGGAGGGATAATTGTACTTGATGTTTTTATTGTCTTGCTCAAACTTGATATAGCGGAGATCATGTAATATATTACTTTTACTAATTTTCGAGGCGGCAATTTTGCTGCATGATTTTGAAGATTGCTAATACTGAAAGAAGTGAAACCACTCCAGCAAATTTTAGAGCTTTTAAAGATCAGCTCTTTTTTTATTCCACTGTGCTGGCCTGATGAATGTCCATACACATGGTATTGCAGTCCATTTCTAGTTAAAATGAAGCAAAGTTTTCTTGGAAGGGTTCGGTTTCGCAGTGATTTTAGTAGAAGCTCAAATGATCAAGGGAGGTTCATAGAATCATTTACATTTAAGATGTGCTAGATTAAGTTGGCCAAGCGACTCAAAAATTTTAAAAAATGTCTGGGATGATTAGAGTGGGCTTTGCACGTACTCTATCCAAACATGAAGAATCCCGTGCTCTTTGTGTTCGACAAAGGAATTTATTATTCTGGTTAGATGGGTTTCACATAGAGATCATTTTATAGAATATAACATGTCGGAGAAATGGTTCTTTTTCATACTAACTGGAAATCGCGTTCTGTGGTTTACCTGAATTTCTCTCACTAGTGTCCTTTGACGATGCATTCTTTACAAATAGAGGATAACATGGCCATTGGAAATGCAAGTTTTTGTGAATGTCTAGTGTAATTGTTCCAATATGCAAGTTGTTTGAAGTTAATTTTTTATTGATTAAATTGGTGCTTCAGACAATCAATATTACTGTGTCCTTGAATTGTTTCTTAAATTGTTAGTTAATGGAAAAACCCCAATGAAACGAGCCTAGGTTTTATTCCTATAGTGGAGTGCAATACATAGTCAATAAAAAAAAATACATAGTCAATAGAACCCCTGTTCCTTCTGTCCCTTTACACTGATAAACATGCGTGAATGTGCATGTACTTGCTTGCTTGTGTATGGTGCTTTTTTGTCCATGTTACTTGTGTCGTTTTGTTTTTATTGCAGTCACTGTACACGGTCATTAGTCCATGCATTCTGAAAACTATGC
This sequence comes from Eucalyptus grandis, assembly GCF_016545825.1. NCBI lineage: Eukaryota > Viridiplantae > Streptophyta > Magnoliopsida > Myrtales > Myrtaceae > Eucalyptus > Eucalyptus grandis. Next base: position 7,176,692 of record NC_052613.1, read on the forward strand.
CTTTGTCTTGTCTGACATCTCTTATTTCCATTCCATGCTATTTTATGGTTGCTTGTTTCTTTTACTATAATAATCATTTTTTTTCCTTTTCTTGGTGTCAGGTTGACAATGTTTCATATTTTGGAATTTCTGATGAAACTGATAGAAGTTATATTCAGAAGTTGGAGGAAATTGCGTGCAGTCAACTGTTGCAGAAGGTAAATAATTCTTGATTCTCAAGCTTAGATTGAAATTGCAAGTATTCTAAAGGTTACAGAAGTTGATTTAAGTAATAATTGGCTATTAAGAACATAATGACTCCTGTGGTCAGCTCAAGCAGAATAGGATGAGGATAAATTCGGATGCAATCCCCCCCAAACTCAAATAAAAAAACAACACTCCTGAGAAGAGAAAAAAGCTAGTATTTTTGAGAATGTAGAGAGGATGTTCATGGAAATTTACAATATGCAGGAAGATCCTGCAAAAACCAAAGAAGATGATAGTGAGCCTGCTCCTGCTGATCCAGTTCAAGCTAGAGAGGAGGAGAAAGAGAACGTAAAAGAAAGAGAAGGGCTGTGGTTTTCTGTTCCAACATTGTATTTATATTGAATATAAATTGAATATCTTATGTAAGTAAAAAAGGAAATAAAACTCTGATAATAAAGGAAACTTAATGGTTGAGGTAAGTCATTCTGTTGGCAAGAGAACTCTCTTTAAATCTTAAATCTTCTGATCTGTGTACTCAAAAGCGGACTAGTAAGAGAGCCAGTCAGGGGACCTTTTCGATGAATGATAATTGCTAGGTAGAAATTAAATAAGATGCTCATTGTCCAAAAAAATCAAAACATGGAACTGGAATCATTACTTAGTGATCTGGGATTTTTCGGAAGCATTGATTGATATATAGAAAAGCAAATTGTGATGCCCAGATAGTTCATAAAGATTTTTGGGGTTATCATGATTACACTATGACATGTTTTGGAAAATGTATTACAGGAAAGTGCTTTGACAACCGGGGTCAGAAATGGAGAGTGTCCTGATGTAGTTGAAGCAGATCAGAATATTGTAAATTTCATTAATTCTTTGCGGTTTGAGGTAATTTATCAGTTTTTCCATATGGAAATGATTCTTCCCTGTGAAACAAACTGCCAGACAACCGCAACTTATTTTCCATCTGGGAGTAGAGCCAACATTTTAAAGTTAGCTGTTTAAAACTACTATTAAAATGTTTTTTATTGGGTATGGCTGCCATATAAAGAGTGCCTCTTTGTGAGCGTCTCTAGTAAACAAATTATGAATAGAAGTTTGTATTTGCATGAGCATCAAGCATGCTTAGCCAGTTCCTCGTTGTATCTTGATTAATCTGTGGATCATTTTGATACTGATGGTGACCGCTCCTATTATGCAATGTTTAAAAGTTTTTTAGTGCCTTGTCTTGAGATTGATGGACCCCACCTGCTTTTCCATATACATAACCATATCTTGCAGGGATGAAGATTTTGTAATTAGTTGACTTTGTAATGTGGCAAAAGAGTTGGTCTTTTGAAAGAACAGAAAATAATGTAATAGCAAAGTAGAATACTTTGAATTTTCAAGTTTTAAGTGTCCTCAATATGTTATCTGGTTTTTTCCTTTAACATGTATGCTTGGATGAAATCTAATTCTCATTTTCCTGTGCACTTCATCAACCAAAATCATTGATTTTACATGGAGATTGGTTATAGGTCTCTTCTCATTGTAAAACTTGAAGGATATTTTTTATGGTGATATCCATCATGTTCATTGCCTGTAGTTGTAACGTATTTGCTTTATGTATAATTCAAATGGTGACTTTTATGTGTCATTCTACCGGTTTATATTGTGAAATCTAAGAGTTAAGTGGAACTACAGAAATCACATCCTTTTCAAGTTTTGGCCTTGTGCTCAGTGCTGAACAGAGACCTCAGTAACTGTTAATCACTATTGTCACAGGCTTACAAAAGTTCCAATTACTCCAAATCATCCTCTGATTTTACAATTGTTTCTTCAGACTCCCCTTCCCAGGAGGAATAGTATATGTTGAACACAATGATACCTCCCCATGTCAATGACTCTCAAAGTTTATTTTGTTTTGGGTTGGGTAACCAATATGGTAAAGCATTGTTCCATACACAATATAAATCAAAAGTTAGCTAGAATGCTTCCTAAAGATTTCTAGACGTGTGATTAAGCTTTTAGGTTTCTTGTGTTCTGCTCCTGCACATGGATTTTGCCTTTATGCTAGTAGTAGAGGTTTTTGATTGGGAAATCAGGTGTTTTTGGCTCCTTCAGTCTCAACTACATTTGTGGCTTTAAAAGCCATATTCTGTGACCCTGCTCTGTAATTTACCAAACTGACAAGACTTGATGTTCTCTTTCACCTATGAAGATTGTGGAACACGTTTCTTTTAAAGTTTTCTTTGGATACCATAAG